>NW_026924030.1:0-230103 GCF_032062105.1 Saccostrea cuccullata | reverse complement strand
ATCTGCAAGAAGCGCGTTGGACCGAATTATCTTGGAAACTAAAATTGCAGTATGATTAGGCGAAATTTCGATGGCGTCAATTCTGGACTGGTGGGCTACATGTAATAATATTAGCTACTTGTATAAGGAATGTTTAATTGTGAAAAGTATGTAAAAAATATTTGAAGCTAAATGTTTTTGAAACTGGAGAAATACATCGACCAACAGCGAACCTTTTGAGCGCAATAAATATACATTTTTTTTCAATGTGTGGTACTGTAGCTCTTTGGTCTGTCAATAATTTTTTTTCGGAGAGCCACTGTTCTGCAGCTTTCGCAAACAGTAAGTAAAATGTGCAGAATCTTTACAAGCAACGTTACAAAATGTAAATAAAAACCTCTGTCAATGAGTTTTTAGGTGTAATTAAGAAAGTGATTTTACTTGAAACAGAATAAATTTTAATAGGAAAATTTGTTTAAAAACATTTATTTTATCAAACATTGACTCTCATACATGGTAAACAAATTTGAACATCTCACAAGTATTACCGGATCGTTCACACAGATCAGGAAGTAAATCACTGCAGTTTTTGGCATGAATTTGTACGGTGCTGTTTTCTGAGTCTTTGCTTACCGCTAAGCAGTCGTATGAATCTGTGGTATCTACAAAATGTTAAAGCTTATCATTATTTAGTTAAACATGGAAGCCCAATTCTGCAAACCAAAATTAAATTTAAAAAAAAACGAAAATATACTATATAAAAGAAAGATTTTTAAAAAGTTATTAATAAAATCGAAAATGTAAAAAAACACACAAAATTATACAAGAAAATACAAAATAAAAACGAATATAAAAAAAAATAAGGAAAAAACGAAATTACTGAATAACAACCAAAAAATGATAATTATGATAAAAACTAGTAACTGAAAATTGAAAAAAAAAAAAAGAACTTGAATACGGACATTTTATGGCAAGCCCTTCTACTACTTATTCGTGAAATTAATAAAATCTTTCAATAAGAGAGATATCTCATTAGCATAGAAAGATATCTCTTTAGCTTATAGAGGCATCTCTTTAACTAAAAGAAATATCTCTTTGACTAAAAGAGATATCTTTATACCTTAGAGAGAAAACTGGTATAGGATAAACTCTTTTCGGGAAAGATATATTTCCCAAGGAGAAATAGATTTCTGTTTAAGTGGAAGAGATATCTCTCTTAAAAAAGAGATATCTCACTAAGTAAAAGAGATATCTCTCTAAGTATAAGTATATTGCAAATTTCTAGAAAACTTTTGAAAATTTACGGAAAATGTGTCGAAAGCTAGATAACATGACTTCAGAGATGTTTTGAAGTAAAGGGTGATTATTTTGAAGGGATGTAAATAAAATAGAAAAGAATATGTTGTAAGCTTAAATTATCATACTACCATGTCTTCAAATACTATAGGAAATTCTAATTTAAAATTTATTCATAAAAACAGATAAACGTAGATTAGCATTCGTAAACTATAGTTTACAACTGTTAAATATAGTTTTATAGATGAAAACTATATGTTAACGAATTGTTAACTTTGGTTCACGGTTCGTAAACTACAGTCGATAAACCTAGTTTATCAACTGTAAACTACCGGTATGTTTAACTAATTTTTGTGAAATTGGCGTGCCATACAAGTGATAAATGACACTGCATTGTCAACCAAAACAGTAGATTTGATTTGCAGAAATTAATAGGGCCCAGAAAGGCCCTAAGTGGAACTTGCTCTTTCATCAAGGCAAAACCAATGACGACTTCGAGCAAGTCCAATTTTATATTTAAACTTTCTAGATATAAAGAAATCAAATATCATCTTTGCAGAGATAAAAGATCTGCAAGATTGAAGAACTCAGATAATGCTGACAATAAAATTTGAGCACAAATAATTTTAATTAGTAAATGTGGCTATACCAATAATACCGCTACTCCAATGATTAATAATTCGTCTTGATATTCCTGTCCATGCCATTATGGTACTTATAGGAGGATCTTTGAGGGCGTAATAACCATCAAAGGAACCCCTCACAATATTTTCATTAATACTACAACTTTTTACAGCTTCAGTCCAATTTTTATCTTCTTTATGCAGGATAGCATTAATACGAATCTCAGCTGTATTGCTTTGGCCTACAAAAGTTAATGTTCACTAAATCGTTTTTCCACACAAAGAATGATTATCATCGAAGCTTATTATAATTTTGCAAAGCATACAATATACACTCTGCCTTTTCCAAGGTTAAAACAGTTGTCAGGAAAATGTCGCTGAGTAAAAATTTCATTAGAATGTCTGCATCAATGACTATCATAAAAGCGTATCTTGACGTAACCATTATAACAAGATGCCCAGGGGCCACATTGCTCACCTGAGCAACTAGCCAGGTATAAGAAAAAAGCAAAATTTTATTAATATAGCTTTCATATTCCTTTGTTATTTTTAAGGTCCACTTTAATGGCGCCTCTATTCTTCTGATTGGTCATGATTTGAACAAATTTAAATACACATTACCCTTTTTGATGCTTTTAAATTGATCAATCATGTCTTTGTGAAAAGAATTTAATTTTTCCCATGTATTCCTACTTAAAACCTTGATCACCCATTGTGGCCCAACTCTACCCCCAGGATTTATGATTTGAACTGACTTGAATCTACACTAGCTGAGGATACTTCCATATAACTACGTCCAATCACAGCTTCCCTGTCCTTAAGAAGGATCCTACTTTGATCACCTATAATGGCCCATCCTTGACCCAGGGGTCATGATTTGAACAAAATTGAATCAACACTTCCAGAGGCTGCTTCCATAAAACTATGACCAATCATGGCTTTGCTGTTCTTGAGAAGAAGATTTTTAAAGATTTAAACTTTCAGAAGATCAATATAACTATAACCAATCAGCTTTGCTGTCTTTGAGAAAAAGATTTTTAAAGATTTCTCCTTATATTCCTATGTTAAACTTTGATACCCCATTGTGGCCCCACTCTACCCCCGGGGGTCATATGATTTTAATAAATTTGAAACTTCACTACCAGAGGATGCTTGTACACGAGTTTCATCTTTCCTGGTCCAGTGGTTCTTGGGGAAAAGATTTTTCCTATGTATTATTATGTTAAACTTTGATCTCCCATTGTGGCCCCACCCTACCCCCGGGGGTCATGATTTGAACAAACTTGAGTCTAAACAATATGAGGATTCATCCACACGAGTTTTATCTTTCCTTTCCCACTGGTTCTTGAGAAGATTTTTAAATGATACCATTGATTTATCACTTATTCATAATCATCTCTCCTTGGAAGAGGGTGTGGCCCTTCATTTGAAGAAACTCAAATCGTCTTCACCAAAGGATACTTTGTGGCAAGTTTGGTTGAAATTGGCCCAGTGGTTCTTGAGAAGAAGATGAAAATGTGATAAGTTAAAGACGCCAACGGAAACAACAACAACGACAACGTTGGACAAAGAAAGAGGGCGTTGACAATCCTCTGACACAAAATATTTCTCAATTTTCAAAATTCAGAAAAGTTATGTTTTTCTAAAATCATGTTCTCAGTAATGTCATCTTCAAAACATTTTATCATTTCATTTTACTGAACGACTTATTATTTGATAATTTCAAAATTAACAGTTAAGCATATTTAGTGGAAAATGGGTTTACTAGAGCTATAAAAAACGAATTTGAACATGAATGGATCAAGTCTCCATTCTTCGTGAACGCTTAAATGATGGAAACGGCTCAGGTGAGCTAATAATAACAAGCAAATTCAAAGAATTGTGGTCCCTCACTGTTGGTGCCTTTGTGAGTGAGATGACATCTCACCCACAAAGACAGTGAGTCAAATATGAACGCCCTATCATACGAAATTCAGAAGTAATCACCAAAGCTGATTTTTTTTATAAAAAAAATGTTAGTGGTGAAGGTCAAGGATAAGGCTCAGAAATCATAGCCTGCTCGGAAATATCTTGTCACAGGTAATGCACGTGTCAAATTTGAAACCCCTATCTCTTCTCATTCCAAAGTCATGACCAAGGTTAAATTTTTTGAAAAGTAGGTCAAACTTCAAGGTCAAGGTCACAATTTTTCACCCTTTGACCTTCATTCTAACTTTTTGAATTTTTGAAGAAAATAACTTAGGTGATTACTTTTGTATGACATATGATAAGGTGTTTATATTTGACACAATAAGTCAAAATAAATAATGACATCCTACCAATAAGACACCAAAAGCGGGTTGACATTATTTTAAAAGAAGCATATGCATGAATTGTTTTACTTACACAAATAAGGTAGCTGTTTATCGCAGGGAAGAAATTCATGCATCAGTCCTATATTTGTTCCATTCACCAAAATCACGGCCGCACAGTCACCTGTTCCGTTAACTTAAAGAAAATTCATTTTCATTCGATAATATGACCATGTAATGTTTTAATAAAAATTATTATTTAGGGGGGGGGGATGAGTCATCCTGACACAAATCATCTCGTAATGCGCGAATCTAAATATATAAAAATCAACAACAACAAAATCCGAAATTAATTGTAAACTCCTTTCCCAAACGTGAAAACCTATTTTGTGGTGGTGGTGGTCAATCTGATTTAAAACAGATCCTTTGATCCGTTCAAATAGCTCACTAGCAGAACTGTAGCTCTCCGAAAAAAATATATTGACAGACCGGGGAGCTACAGTGCCACCCATTGAAAAAAACTGTATTTTTATTGCGCACAAAAAAGTACGATGTTTCTCGATTTATTTCTCCATGTTTTTTTTTCAAATTGGCACATCAAAATATTACTTACCGTGTGATACTTACATATTCTTTCTCTGTTTCCACAACAAAACATTGCTTATAATTGTTGTTAATACCCCCCCCCCCGGCCCTGATATTGAGATGATCGAAAATTTCGTCCATTTATACGGTCATTTTTGTTTGCAAGATAATTCGGTCTAACGCGCTTCGTGCAGATGTCAATTACGAAATAACTTGATTACAAAGTAGGGAATTTTTTGAAATCTAGCTTTTTTGCAATTGAGGTAATAAATATACATTTTTTTCAATGGGTGGCACTGTAGCTCTCATTTTGTATATTAGTCTCTTTTTATTTTTGAATCTGAAACAAATCACTGAGATGTTATTTTTTATTAATGATGTTATAGTCTTAAAATGAAATCCTATATCCTACAATTTTTTTTATATTATTAAATGGCAATTGATAGACAAACTAAATAATTCTTTTTATAGAAAACTACAACATTGAATAAAAGTGTTTTGATCCACTTTCTTTGTCAACTGTAGATTACATGAAAATGATACATGAATCCAAAATCCAAATACCACTCTGATTTATAGATCTGAGGGATAGCATATTAATCGAGCAAAAAGTGTGCAAATTAATTTATAGGTATAAATTGAGTACGTTCTGTGTTTTTCTCTTATAAATTGTAATGTGTAATATAATTCATTACTTTAAAAAAGTAATTGTGATTTAATTAATTACTTTTCTGAATGAGAGTAATGGTAATTGTAATTGTAATAGTAAAAATTCCAAAGTAATTGTCATTCAATGCATTACATTTCAAAGTAATTGACCTCAGGTCTGTAAAAAACGCGGATTTTTAAAAAAAAAAAAAAAAAGGGGGGGAGGTGGGGTACAAGGTCGCTTTTAGTTGGTTTAATAAATATATTTAAATAATTACTCTGCAAATTCCAGGGGTCCCTCTAGTACCGCGCATGATATAGCTGCTTTATATTTCTGGAATCGATAATCTAAACGAGATATTTATACTGTGTGAAATGGCAAAGTACAAGCAGGAAATGGTCCAAAAAGGTCACATATTAGAAATGTTAACGTTGTAATAACCTTTATGGGGGATGAGGTTAAAATCGGTCAAACAGTACTCAGTATCAAACTCATGGCCATCGATATTGGGAGACCAATCAAAAGCAATAACCTCTTTGGAAATTTGAAAATTTAAGTTTTTGAACTCAAATATTAAAATTCAATAAACGAAATCAGTTTAAGTTTTTGAAATTTAGAAATTTGAACTAATGTATTAAATTTTTAAAACTCTTAATTATTTGAGAAATTTGAATTGTTAAATGTTACACTGACTCTACAAGCACAGCAACCAAAAACCGAAATTTCAAAGTTGGGGGGGGATGTAATAAAATGTTTCTGTTTAACGTCCCTTTTGAGATAGATTTGTTTTACATGGAGACGCCGCTTCTTGGTTTTAAGGGGTTGCTTATAAATAGCTCAACATTATCTGCTTTAGGTTCATTTCTTCCTATAAAAGATACCAATATTCTAATGCTTGTAGATAAGTACTACTGCTAAAAACACGTAGGTTATCATACTAGACTACATCTCTTCTAGTTCCATAAATATTGCATTACAATATGGTATTACAATTTGTAAATGTATGCTAGTATGTGTTCTTATTTCAGCATACATGTACTAGTTCTTTGTCTCTAAAAGTAATGTTTTGCGGACAGAAAAAGACTTTCAAAAAGAAAAAAAAAAAAAATTTGATATTTGTACCTACAAATCTTTGTATCTTCTAACATTTGTAACTATCTTCAATTCTAAATGAATTTGAAATGAACTTTCAATTATATACACATAGGTACAATGACTTAAAGACTGGTATAATTGAATTTAGGACAGGATGAATTTGATTTTAAAATAGGTAAGTGCAAATGAATTAAACATAAGTTCAATATTGATTTGTACCTATCTTCAAATTCTTAATTCTTTGTGGATATATTTTAGTTATACGTCAGCCAATCTTTCGAAACCTTACCTACCTTTTAAAAAAAGACAAGCCAAAAAATATAACACAACATAGAAAAATTATTGGAATAATCTAATTTGGCGTTCCATAGATATATTCTTAACCTAATTCCTACCTTTTAAATTGGTTGCACCCAATGTAGTGTATTCTAAATAGCCGGTAGCGCTGTAGAAGTCCATTTGAGTGTTCATAAATAAGCGGTTATCACATACTGCATCATTTTCTTGTACAGTACTTGTGCAAGCACATTGATCTGACTGTAATTGGAATAAAATAGTAATGGTACAAATCGGCCACAAACTAAATTTTAGCATTTCAAAAAGTACTTTCACAATTTAAAAAGCATCCATGCAAGGAAAAGCACAAGCTATTCAAAGCTGAAATAGTTATCTTTCTAAAGATTGTTTTCAAAGTAAAATAAATAAATAATTAAAAAATAAAAATAAATAAATGGAAATTTTAGTGCATTTGCTCATCAAATGGTCAAAATTCTTGGTACCCACTAATTGGTCTTCTCACCCTATCCATTACCTTTCAAAAGTTATGGTCAAGGTTAAAGTTTTTTCATAAGTACGAAATTTCCAAGGTTAAAAGGTCAAGGTAATTGATACCCAATTAAAGTCTTGCCATAAAGAATACATACTTTATAATTATGAAGCATATAAGTCCTGGTAACTACCGTTCAAAAGCTATGGCCAACGTAAAAGTTTGGATATTTTGTGGGTCAAACTCCAAGGTCAAGGTCAAATTTGGTTGTACACTATGAAAGGTCTTGTCACAGGGAATACACATGTGAAATATGAAAGTCGTAGCTCATCTAAATCAAAAGTAATGAGCAAGGTTAAAATTTTTGCAGACGCCCAGACAGATAGACAGCTAGACAGACAGACGGACGGACACGACAAATACTATATACCCCCGAAACTTCGTTTACGGGGGCATAAAAATGTTGACATCATAGATAACTGCTTCTACAATTAAAACGGGAGTTAGAAATATTCAAATCTTATATGATACGTGTTTTTCAAAGTTGCTATGCGAAAATTTATTTTGATTCTACATACATTTATATAAAAAAAAACAAGATGTGTTTGTGAAACACTGATGCCCCGTATGACAGCATAGTGAAGATTAAACTTTTCTTAAATGCAAATTTAATATATTGGTACCCAAAGTAGGGTCTCCTAACTGGAAATACTATTGTAAGATATGAAAGCTCTATCATCATCAGTTCCAAAGTTATGACTAGCTTACAGTTTTTTTCTCTCGTAAATACAGAACTCTTCAAGATCAAAGTCGTCAGGTCAAGATTACTGGTATCCAATGAAAGGTCTAGCCACAAAGAATACATGTATGAAGTATGGAAGCCCTAGCCCGTTTAAAAGTTATGGCCAAGGTTAAAAATATTTCAAAAGCAGGTCAATCTCCAAGATCAAGATCAGAAGGTCAAAGTTATTGGTACTCAATGAAAGGTCTAGTCACAAGGATGACATATGTGAAGTATGAAAGCCCTAGCTCTTACCATCCAAAAGTTATTGGCAAAGTTAATGTTTTTCCATAAGTCCGGAAATTTATATGGTCAAAGTCAAAAGGTCAAGATTATTGGTTCCCAATAAAAGGACATGCAGCAAAAAATACATATGTGAAGTATGGATGCCCTAGCCCTAACCCTTATTGCCAAGGTTAATGTTTCTTCATAAGTCCAGAAATCTCTAAGGTCAAGGTCAAGGTTATCGGTATCCAATAATGTTTTGCCACAAGTATTACATATGTGAAGTATGGAAGTCCTAGCCCTATTTATTCAAATGTTATTGCCAAAGTTAATGTTTTTCCATAAGTCCGGAAATCTCTAAGGTCAGGGTCAAAAGGTCAAGGTTATTGATATCCACTTAACAGTTTTGCCTCAAAAAATACATATGTGAAGTATAGAAGCCCTAGGCCTAACTCTTCAAATGTTATGGCCTAGGTTAAAAATTTTAAAAAGGAGGTTAAACTCCAAGGTCAAGGCCAAAGGGTCAAAGGTTTTGATATCAAAAGTCTTGTCACAAGAATTAAATAAATAAAGTATGAATGCACTAGCTCTAACCATTTGAAAGATTTGGTCATGGTTTGTTTTTTAAAAATTGGTCAAACTCCAAGGTCTAGGTCAGAAGCTCAAGGTTATTGGGATCTAATGAAGGGTCTTCTACAGGGAATACATATGTGAAGTATTAAAGCTTCATAAGTACGGAAATCTCCGAGGTCAAGTTCAAAAGGTCAAGGTTGGTGGAATACAATAAAAGGCCTTGCCACAAAAAATGCATATGTGAAGTATAAATGCCCTGGTATCTACTGTTCGAAAGATATGGCCAAAGTAAAAGTTTGAAATTTTTGTGTAAAAGTGAGTCAAACTCCAAGGTCAAAAGGTCAAATTTGGTGGTACCCAAAGAAATGTCTTGTCACAAATAATACAAGTATTAAATATGAAAGTCATAGCTTTACTAAATCAAAAGGTATGGGCAAGGTAAAAGTTTTGCGGACAAACAGAGAGACAGATAGAAAGACGGACAGAAAGATGGACAAACAGAGAGACAGACAGACGGACTGACACGACTAAAATTATATACCCCCGAAACTTCGTTTAAGGGGGCATAAAAATATAACGCAACAGGTTTAGAGACTTTTACGCTTCGGAGAGAAGCTCATGAAAGTTCATGATTTTAAATAATGGACATTGACTTATAAGTATGGAAAATGGAAACTAACTAAGTCAAATAAAGAAATTATTTGAAGGAAAAGTTTATTATAAAAATACTTACTGATAATGCAAAAAAAGATCCATTACAAAACTCATAGCATTCATAAACCGGTTGAACTGTATTAAATTTTGGAAGTTGTGTTTTGGGGACTTTATCTCCACGAATATATAAGCATTCTGAAATTATAGTTTTTAATAATATTACTATTACGAAAACACCGGGTATGCAAAAAAATCAATGGCATTTTAGTACAATCAAATTAGCAACTTCAAAAAAGCTGAAAATTCAGGGTAAAATAGACATGTGATTCATACTCTGAGAGTTAAGTAATTTTGTCCAGCGATGGATTTTGTGGTGATTACTGTATAGAGAAAAAGATATTCGTTAGAAATGTTGTGTGTTGTAGAAAAAATCTATCGTAATTCGTTCAATTTTGTGATTCGTCTTTTCAGTTAATTGATTTTTTTTCGGTTTGTACATTCTGTTGCCTTGTGTCTGTTTTCAAGGTCGTTGCCCAATTGGATTCAGAAGGCAGACAGTAAAGGTCAGGATTTATCCGTCTGTTTGCATTTCTGGAAACATGCCTCAGCAATTGAGAGAGAAGGAAGAACGTGTTGAACAGGATTGATTGATTTATATTGTTTAACGTCCAATTCGAGATTTTTTCTAATATTTAGACGTCATCATATGCCAAAGTTGGACCTTTACTCGGCACTCAGGGCCATTGAGCAGTAAGTGTTCTTTATCGTGCCAAATCCTACCGCGATGCGAACCTACGTTTTTAAGGTCATGTCCGAAAGACCCGTGACTTTCACTTCTAGTGCCGAGCGCTTGGCGAAGGAACAGTCACTACCTATATTTACGGCTTAGGTTTCCCTAGGGCCTCCCGATCACTTAGCGAACGCTCTATCAATAGGGTACCGTGACCGGTGGAACAGAGGGAAGTAAAGAGACAGGGAATGGGACTGCAGAAATTAGCAATGGAAAAGGAAGCGAAAGAGAAAAACAGATACTGGAAAATGATACGGAGGAGAAACGACAGCTTATGGAAAGAGAAATGGAAAAACGAGGTTACAGGTAAAAATGAGGGAATTAGATTTAGAAGAACAAGAGCAGAAATATAGGCACACTAGCCGAACAGGTGAGGATACTGATGTACATTGTATTTCTAAAGTCTTTTGAAAGAATGGAAAATCTGCATAAGTGGCCGAAACCAGAAATGGGCTTTGCAACTAGTTCCTAAATTAACAGGTAAGGCGTTGGATATATATGCACACATGGGGGAATGCGAGTCCAATGATTATGACATCATCAAGAAGGCAATGCTGAAAATGTATGATTTGACAGCTAGTACATACAAGGATAAGTTTAGAACTTGTAAGCAATACCCAAATGAAACTTTCAGAGAATGTTATACTCATGCTCTAAACCACTTTCAGCACATATTTCACGTATGCCAATTAGAAAAAGTTAACAAGAGATTTGATGTGTTGGTAGTTGTGATTTTAAGAGAGCAGATGGCCAAAAGTTCATCTAAGGATTAACAGGTGTTGTTAAAAGAGAGGCAACCAAAATCAGCAGATGAAAATAAGAAATGATCGAGCTTGCTGAAGCCTACCATAATCCACATCGTGGTTCAGTGGTATTAACGAATAGAATGCAACCCAATAGAACCTCAAAAGATAATAGGGTTAAGCCAACTCAACAAAACAATCTGGAAAATCTGGTGTTTGTGTGTCAAAGGATTGGACTTTTTATAAACACTTGTCCCTTACGTCAATCAACTGATAAGGACTTAATTAAGGTCGGGGAAACAATGGGTAGAAAAGCCTAAGACAGTGCAACCTACCGAAGAGTTAAGTAGGGTTAATTTACTCGCCGACAAGGAAGGGATGTGATTTAGAGATACCAGTTGTTGTTGAATCAAGGAAGGTGAAATATGGGGACAAGTGAAAATTGAGACTGGAAAGGTGAATGGTAAAGAAGCTTCTGTGTTAAGGGACACAGGATGCACTTCGATTCTGGTAGCAGATAAATTGATTAGGAGAGATGATTTAACAGAGGGCGATAGGGGGTGACTCTTGCAAATGGATGTGTAGAGAAATGTCCTGAAGTGTAGGTTGAAGTCGAGACACTTTATGCCACAGGTAAGGTACTGGCTTCAGTAACGAATACACCGTTTTCAGATCTTTTGTAGGAAACTATACTCGTGTAGACATCACTGTTGACAAGGAGATAGCTTTGTAAGATCAAGGTAGAGAAAAATGTGACTAGGGCTTGTGACTAGTAACTAGGACGGTATTAAATAAAAGACATGATGACCCAGAAGTGTTGAACACTCGGCGCTTCTTTGGTAAAGATTTCTCAAAGGAAGATTGGTTTAAGGAGAGCAGAAGAATCCTACATTGGAATCCTACAAAAAGAAGGTAGTAAATAGAATTCCAAAGGGAGAGGAAAGTTTCCTATCAATTGAGCAAGTTATGCTGTAAATAAATTTCAGATCACATACAGAAGGGATAGTAAAGCAATTAGTGCTTCCAACGAAATTCCGAATGGACATGATATTCCGGTGGCAGGGCACCTTTTTGGCATTAAGAAAACAAGAGAGAGGATACTTAAGCATTTTTTTTTCTGGCCGGGGATTTTTGACAATACCAAGAGAAACCCAGTACTGTCGGTCTTGTCGTAAGTGTCAGAAAGGGAAATCTAAAAGCAAGGTAAGCAAAGTTCCTCCAGTCCAGGTTCTCAGGATTGTAAAAACAATTGAAAGGACATTTGGGTCGTTACCAAAGAGGTTATCAATTTGTACTTGGTATCTGCGAATATGCTACAAGATACCATGAAGCAATACCTCTACGGAGTCAGGAAACACTTACTGTGGCCTTAAACTCGACATTTAGATATATCGACGACGTATTGTCAATTAACAATGGTAATATCCATACGATATATCCTGGTGAGCTTCAGATACTAGATACCACAGAGTCTTACACATCTGTATCATATTTGGATATTTTACTGAAAAAAAAGAGTTAATGGTAATCTAACAACCAAGCTCTGTAAAAATCGTGTTTACTTTAACTTTTCTATCAGTTGATTCGAAGTACAAGAGCATGCTGTACGTATCCACAATTTTTAAAACGAGGTAGATTATTTACAAACAAGTTGGTGAAGCAAGAATATCAGCAGTCTCGTTTAAAGTCATCATTTCGTAAGTTCTATGGTCGATACAATGACCTTGTCAGCAAATAAAATATATCATGGAGTCAAATGCTGACTGACTGATCGGCAGGGGATGCTCACTCCTCCATGGCATTTGATCCCACCTCTAATGTTCTAGAGGTCCGTGTTTGCTCTGCTCCTATTATGGATTTTTGATCTTGAATACTGTTCGTAACCTCCATATGCTTCACTATCATCCTCGAGCCAATGGCCTAGTTGAGAGTTTTAATGGGAGTTAAAACGGATGCAATGTATAGATCTATACCAAGGATGAGTCAAGCAAGTGGTATAAATTATAACCATACCTCCTATTTGCTTACAGAGATCGAGGTGCCACAGGAATCGACAGTATTTTCACCTTTTGAGATTTCGTATTGGAGGCAGGTGAAGATAAAAGTAAACAATCACAGCCGTCTGTTCTCAGCTACATCAAGGAGACAAGAGAGAAGTTGTCGAAGATTGAAGATGGCAGACCTAGTGTCAGAAAAAGAGCAAGCTACATGTAGTAAAACAGACCAAACAAGATGTGTTTGGGAAACACTGATGCCATGGCATGGGTTGAATTCTCTTAAATGTCTAAGAAAGTATTTGCACGGTAAGGAATTTATTATAGAGTCCGACCACCGTGCACTTCAATGATTAAAGACGATGAGATCAGAAAATCCGATATTTTTTACAATGGAGTCTAGTACTTCAAGAGTACCAATACACCGTACGCACATCTCAGGAAATGAAAATAAAATGGCAGTTCGTTTTGGTTTCAACTTCATAGAGATTTATTTTAAAATTATGGACATTTTGTGATAAATGGGGGCGTATGTGATGAAGTTCAATTAAGTTTTTATTAGTTTTGTTATTTTGTGTGTATTTAGATGTACGAGTAATTATATCCATAGTTTGGCTCCGTAAAAGAGAGTGTTCGCAAATACGGCTATTTTTTTGTGTAACCGGTTTGGTCAGGGAGAGTCGTTGCTGGATGTCAAGTGTGCGGCCACGTTTTGATTTTGGTCCTGTAGTCGATTTTCCATGGCAAGTTTCAGAAGTAAGTCATGTAAACGGGTAGCCAAGGAGTCGTTCATTTTTACTGCATATGCATTTCTTTGTCCAGCCGTGCAGAGGGGTTATGATTATAAACCCAGGGCTTCAGTAGGTTTTCGGAATTCAAGAAGGAGTTTGGTCGTGTGTAGAGCCGAGAGGACGAACAAGTCGGCCATGTGCAGGGCGTAGTGCACGTGGACGGTCCATATGGAAATTTGATGACATTTCCGACTGTATAACATGGAGTAAATTCTTTTAAAGTTGTCCAACTGGGGACCTGTGAGTCCAGGGCTGGAATCAGAGGGACAGTGTTCGATGTATGAAGGCCCAGTGGTGTAAAGTCAAATGTAACAGTTTTCACACGAAATTAACTGTTTGAGGTTTTGCCAAAGATCAACATGACTGTCCAAAAAATTATTTTTACGACCCCGGGGGGTAGGGTGGGGCCACAAAAGTTTAACATAAGAATACTCCATAACTATGTTTTTTATAAAGATAAAACTTTTACAGTTTATAAATATATCATTTACCGTTCTTTGTACAGTTTTGATTTTTCTATTCGATTGTTTCAAGTAAAGTTATTATTTATGTTCTGAAACCAAGATCTGTTTTATTGACAATTGATTATGTTTAGAGTTAAATCTTTATTTCATTGTCAATATTGCCTATTATACAATTCAGTTAAATTTTGTTTCTTTGTGAGAGAGGGCGTGCGAGAGTGTGTTAGCTTTGATATTTTTTTAATTTAATAAATATTATTCATTTATTGCATGATAGTGAGGGAAATATGAAGACTTATTCAGCCAAGAAATATCATATTCCCCGAGGGCTTCGCCCGAGGGGAATATGATATTTCTTGGCAGAATAAGTCTTCATTTTTCCCGAACATTCATGCAATGAATTGTTTATCATACCTAAACAAGCAAAACCTTTGAAATAGATATAAACTTTCAAATTCGGCACCGCTCTCAAATTCACTTTTATCAAAATGGAGTTTAACAATTAGTTTGTGATTAAAATATTAATTTGGGACACAATTATTTGCCCTTCATTGAGAAAATATCCTCAAAAATCGAGTTTTTAGGAATAACTCAAAATTCACCATGGATCGGACATTGTTTACCATGCATCTTTATCAAAGTGCTTTAAAATGCTTGATATGGATATATTTTTATCTTTTATCTAAGAAATAACCCTCAACTTATATTTAATTGACGATATCGTTGCACAAATGTAGAACGATTCAAAATAGAAATGCTTTAAAATGCTTATAATGCGGTAATTCGCGCCTTTTTTCATGGTTTATCATATTCTGATTTGTAGAAATAAACTGAGTCAAATTCCAGACGTCATATATCGATAACTTGTATTTTGACTGAAAATATAGTTTTTATTTTCTTTATACGCAAAAAACCAGCTATCAGCTGGGTTCTGTATGAAAATGGTAGTGCTTACCTTTGCATCGGAAAGTGTCCGATGCATGGTTAATTTGTGTCCGATGTACGGAGAAATGAACATACTAGTGAGAACTAGCTCGAAAAAGAATTATACGAACATCGACGTGAAATTTTTTTTAAATTTAGGTAAAATTACCAATCTTTGACTTTATTCATCAAAGTCTGACTCGTTCCGTTGAAGTCGAATTTTAAGAACGATAACTCTAGAAATGGCAAAATCATAAATTTCTGGTTATTTCCCTTTGATGATGTAAAATATGACGTAACTTCAAGGCAATTTTCGGGGTATTTTGTCACAACATGATAACAACAATCAGTATCATCAAAAAAATTAAATCTTCAGCTTCAAGACAGAAACAAATAAATACACGGAACTCTTAAGTTGAAAGAGAATTTATTGTCTAAAGTTGTCCGATGCAAGGTATGTGTCCGATGCATGGTAAATTCACCCTTTTACAAAACCCACATTATCATCAGTTTTGTGACTTAAACCAGGCTATTGTGACGTCTATACTTCTCTCGGAAGTTTTCGTTCAACGAACTAGAACTATATTGCGGGAAAATACACTTGGTGTTCCGAAGAGGTGGAATATGATGAAAAGCGTGCCGACGACCGGGAAATATGAAGTTTTACGGCCCGATCACGTGATAACTTAGAACCAATCAGATAAAGCGTTGTTTAGAATATTTATAATGAGGTATAATAATATTTGTTTAGTTTATTCTACGGCTTATCGTTTTCTCTACTGCCTGCACAAAATCAAAAAGAACTTCATGACATTTATGTATTAATAGCCGAATGGCCTTTGTGGCCCCAACGTATCATCGGGGGACATGATTTGAATCTACACTAGCTGAGAATTTTTCCACTTAGATATTAATAATTATGTTAAATTTGCTGTTTATGAAAAGAAGATTTTTCAAGATTTTCCTATGTCATACTTTATTCATCGACTTTGGCTAAAGCCTCCCGAGAGTAATGACGAGCAAGTTTATCTACACTGACTGGAGATGATTACATACCAATAGGACTTATGATAGACTGCTGTTTTTGAAAATATCACACGTTTTTCTATGCAAAGAACGTGTCTAACCATATGGTTCTTTTTAAATATGTGGTTCCATCTAATTCTTAATTATCTTCCTTTGATAAAGAATTTGTACGTAGTTCAAACTAAGAAGTATATTTTACGTTTGAATTACATGTATTTCTATTGACAAGATAAAAAACAACTTTGCTCATGTATTTATTGCTATGAATGAAGTTAACGTTTCGTCAAAGGTCAACATGTCATAAAATTTATTTTTACAATAGCCCCAAAACTATATGAGATATAAAGTTAAGACTTTTACTGTTTATGAATTTTTCATTGATTAACAGATAGAAAGTATCACTTGATAAAAAAAATACTTGGAAGAAATATAAATTGAGAAAAATTCTTAAAAATGCATATATTTTCAAAAAATGCACCTAATTAATTCCGCGCTCTAAATGAAAACCATTATTGCAGAAACAAAATATGTTTATCAATGAAGGGCAAGTTGGACTTGGATTGCCTCTGGAAAATTGTTTTCCCTGTTTATATTGTCCAAATGTTAAGACTTGAAAGTGAAAGTACAGTGCAAATGGCAGATTCTATAGGGGTCTTGTCTTTATACATGTCATGCTTTCAATAACTTGCCCTTCAATGATAAACATATAATATTTCTGCAATGATGGTTTTCACAAAAAAGACAGAATGAAGCAGGTGCATTTTTCTATAAATATGCACATTTTCTGATACAATTTTTCTCAAAAAATATCTTTTTAAAAATATTTGTTATCAAGTGATACTTTCTATCTATTAATCAATGATATATTTATAAACTGTAAACATTTTGACTTTATACCACACATAGTTTTGGAGCTATTTTAAAAATAATTTTTTAGACATGTTGACCTTTGACGAAACCTTAATTTGACGGTCTTTGAAGATCTATATACACAAGTACTAGTAGAAAGGAGGTGTGTGCTCATTTAAACAATAAAATGCTTTCTTTGTTTGTTATTACTGGAATTAACGGAAGCAGCTGTTGCAGAAAAATACATAACCCGTGTAAGCGGGTTATGTAATTCTTTTCTGCAATAGCTGCGACCGTTCATTCCAGTAATAACAAACAAAGAAAGACATTTTATTGTTTATATTGATGAGAACGTCTTTATACGTTTCATTGATGGAACAGCCACTGATCAAGAAATATGTACAGGCGACATGCCTAATGTAGTTCATGCAGTGATTAAAGCAATGGGTTTTCTTAAGACATAAAGGAGAAAATATTCAGCGGATGTAAATATAAAGTCTTCACAATGTTTATGCTTATTCTTACATTGTGTGACCGTGCTTCCTGGCACTGTCAAGTTTTACTGAATTTCTTAAATTGTAATTTCTGATGCTATAAAAATTTTGAAAAAGTTCAAATCAGATTTTTCTTTCCATACTCACTGTTAAATCTGAAAGGAGTTGTCCTCATCTGAATTGCAGCTATCCAATACATATTTCCATTAGGTGGTATATAGTTTTGATATTCATTTGGTAGTTCAAAAAATAATCCACTTTTGTTTGATCCGAGTAGATTGCATTTCGAATTTGCATCACTCCAGGTTCTTGGTTCATTATCTTTTTTGAAAAAAAAATATTTGGCATAATAAAGGTCTAACAGAATTAAAAACTAGAGGTACTGTTAGCAATGAGCTCACTAAATGATACCCCCCCCCCCCGCCTCCCATATGATAATGTGCCTGTTTTGCTCTTGGAGATCCGAAATAAGTGTCAGATCGAAAAGTAAAATAGGAGGTGCACAATGACATCATGTTAAAAAGAATCTGTGAAAGTATCATTAAATTTTGTCGAATGGAGGAGTTGCGGATAAGAGATGGGTACCCTTCAATACTATAGAAACTAGAGGTACTGTGAGCAATAAATAGGCTCACTAAATGATACCTCCCGCCTCCCATAATGTCCATGTCCATTGTTTTACGGTAATATGTAAAGAAGAGCAAGAAAACATTGATGTAACCATCAATTGTCGCCCGGGAAATATATAAAGTAAACAATGGAAATTAGTCTTGATCATCAAACCGCTTCGATAAATGTAAAAAGGCATGCGTCTTATTGATGGAGACGATTGTCGCGAATATTTAGAAAACATAATCGGATAAAAATAAAAAAAAAACAATACCATTTTAAATTTGATCAATTCCTCAAGTACATGTAAATGTTGGCTGCATAAAATATAAATCGAAGTTAGACACATGCATCAAATATATTCAAAAATGTATTTAATTTACAATTTTAGAATATAAAACACGAATTGTGCATATGTAGTACGTTTTTATGCGAGAAGAAAAATTCGATATTCTTAAAAAAAGGGGACCTGTCGTTTTTTCGATAGTAAATGATTAGCAACTTTACATGATACATATGAAAAACGCATATATTTTTACAGATTCACTTTATGGAAGAAAATATATCATGTATCTCGTAATTCATAAAGGGAAAAAAACATTCTGATTAACAAACTTTTCAATGTTTAGAAAATTATTACTTCTGAATAACTACTCCCACCCCAATCTCCATACACCAACACTTAAACTTATATGTATAGAGCAGCCCGGTCCTCCGGGCTGCAATAACTCGTCCTATCAAATGTTATCCAGAAGCTTCTGTATGTGACGTCATAGGTAAACATATAATGGGAATGTCCATGTTTTGCTATTTGAAACCTAAAATACGTGTCGAATAAAAAAGTTAAATAGGAGGTGCACAATGGCAATATGTAATAAAGATTCTGTGAAAGTTTCATTAAATTTCACTCAGTAGTATAAGAGGAGTTGCGGATAAGAGATAAAGCGTAACAGACGGACGGACGGACGGACGTACAGACGGACGGACGGACGGACGGAAATACCGATTACTATATACCCCCACTTTTCAAGCGGGGGGTATAACTAGAGGTACTGTGAGCGATGAGCTCACTAAATGATACCCCCGCCTCCCATATGGTTATAACTGGTGAAAAAGTCCATGTTTTCCTGTGGCCGGGAAACCCAAAATGTGTGTCGGATCAAAAAGTAAAATAGGAGGTGCACAATGGCAATATGTGATAAAGATCCTGTGAAAGTTGCATCAAATTTCATTCAGTGGTATGAGAGGAGTTGCGGATAAGAGATGGGTACCCCAAAGCGTAACAGACGGACGGACGGACAGACGGACGGACGTACAGACGGACGGAATTAACGATTACTATATACCCTCCCGCTTTTCAAGCGGGGGGTATAACAAAGAGGAGTTGCGGATAAGAGATGGGTACCCCAAAGCGTAACAGAGGGACGGACGGACATAACGATTACTATATACCCTCCCGCTTTTCCAGCGGGGGGTATAACAATAAAATTTACTAAATACTGTACTACTTTTTTAAAATCAAATTCCATATCTATATATTTGCATGTACTGTGTTCTATTTTTTTGAAAATTTTAAATAAGAAACTGATTTGAATACCATTTTCCCCACATACTTAGTACTCTACCATAATAAGCTCATATGAATATCATGCACATTATATATGTATCCCAGTTTTTCGATGATCAACAAGAGCAGGAATGACTTTGTAGGTTGATGATATGTAAACAATTTCGTTTGATGTAAAAAAAATTTACAAATTCTATTATAGATACGTAGAGGAAAGCTTTAAGATCGATACAATGATATATTCTATCACTAAGTCGAATGCTAACCAGCGCTGAATTGTTTACATTTTTTTTTCATTTTCCCGATCATGAGTAGGAGCACACGGCGGATGTGATCGGTCGACAAGGGATGCTTACTCATGCGCGGATCTAGAGGGGGGTCGGGGGTTCAGGACCCCCCTGGAATTTGCAAGGTTATTAAATTTATATACCATAGCAAGATAAAAGTTACCTTGGACCCCTTCGGAAAACGCAGGCCCCTCTGGTAAACGCAAATTTGTGTTAAGCTGGTATGAAGAGTCAATGGTTTGAAGCATAAGAAATCATCGCTTACCCCCCTCTCCCTGCCCCCACGAAATAAGTTTTTGAAGTTTGAGCGAGTTTACTTTTTTTTTGGCTTGGCAAGAAATTTCTGGGTTGGATTTTTTTTTCGACTGGGATGGACCCCCCCCCAACTGGAAAGATTTCTGGATCCGCGCCTGTTACTCTTCTACGAAAGCCCATTGGGCTCATTTTCATACGTTAAAAAAAAAACTTTTCGCGTTATAACGCGAAACGTTCGCAATATAACGCGTAACTTTCGCGTTATTTCGCGAAATTATTATATGCATATAGTAATGTCACTCTAGAATCTTTATCTTCACTGACAGATAAGAACATGAACCCTGACGGGAACTTTCATGAATTTATTTATGAAATATCATTTCCTCAGAAGATGCACTGGAGAAATAAAGCGAGAATAGGATAGATTAGTCATCAGAATTTTTTATTTCAAAACCCTACCAATTAACAAAATGATTTTTATTGTCTTGGAAATGTTTTTCAGTTGTTGAATTCAAGAAATCTTTAGACTGATTATTTTATTTTAGGAAAATTTCCACTTGACACTTTTCTCAAGCTGTTTTTTTAATCAGTAACATTCAGTACAACTGTACCTCTACGGTAGTAAATTAAGCAATCCATCATTTTGGACTAAAAATTATACCCTGTAGAAACAAAGATTTAAAGCGAGTGGACAATGTCTCATTTTATGAGCTTCACGTGCCATATGATGCTTTTCAAATAATAAATATAAATGAATAGTGTTAATTAAAAAATTTATCGAGGAGGAGGGGTCTACGTTTCTTTTTCTTTTTTCCCAATATATATATCATATATCCGAGGGGTTATTGAAAAGTTCGTGGACTAGCGTCAGAACTATGAAGGTATACAGCAAATTCATAATTATGAAGTTTAACTTTTGAAATTCTCTCATAAACTTTGAATTGATTGAACAGCGTTGAGAAAGACAAAATGTGTCCAGTAATATGGATTCAATAGCTAGAAAACTTATAATAATAGCTTGTGATGGTCCAGGATCAAAATAGCCTTTGCTTTTCATTGTTATAAATAAACTAGATCACAAAATCAAAAGAAAGTTAAAAGACTTATGCAAATGTCCTCGTTTTAAACAGCAAAAGTTTGGAAGTATAACGCGAAAGTTACGCGTTTATTCGCGAAAGTTTCGCCTTATAATGCAAATGTTTCGCGTTTATTCTCGAAAGTTACGCGCGTTATATCGCGAAAGTTTCGCGTTTTAACGCGAAAATTTAGTTTTTTTAATTTATGAAAATGAGCCCAATGAGCTTTTGTACTCTTTCATGGTATCTGGTCCCACCACTGGTTAGAAGGTCCCCAATCGCTCTGCTGTGAATATGTTTTCTTTTAAATGAACTTTTGCACTTGATTACAGTTCATTATCTTTACATTTCATTCCATGTTAACATATATAACGACAACGTGCATGTATATACTAGAAAAAGTTTTAAACATATTGTCTGGCGGAGAGATTTTTAGTCAATCAATGCATTTTTACTGTAAAATCGATAGAGCCCCGCCCTAGCTCCAGGAAATCTGACACGAATCTCACAATTTTAAAAGAGGTATAAGAAGTGGAGTAAAGAAGATGATTTTTAAAAGGAATGTATTCATTTTGATTGTTTTAATCCCATTCCCTTTGTCCATAAATCCTATGGCAAAAATTAGTTGAAATTGTTTCAGCAATAACAGAAAAGAGGCTGAAAAGGTTAAAGGTTAGATTTTACTGCATTTTTATGCATTAGATATCCCTCAATAATTTTTAAAAACTTTTTAAGTTGGCATATTTTCAAATTGTAATTGATTTCAAGACTTTCAATATTCCTTTGGCTCAATGTATCATATCTCTGCCATTTATCCTTTCAGATATGGTCTTTTCCCAAAAGTTTTGATTTATCTGTTTAAGGATATCCGATCCTCAGTGAGAAAGGATAACTCTAAAAATTAATATCAAATATTTAATTTGAAATGCATCAAAATGAAGCTTGAAAATGATTTTTTTTTATGCAACAATTTTCATTTTATTCATCATTATAAGATTCAAGATTTTTGAAGTCTTAGAAAAGGTCTTATAAAAGTTGACATTTGTACCCTATAAAAGGAAAAAAAATTATTCAGTTTCAAAGAAATATGATTTTCTTGAATCCAGCCTTAGATACCAATAATTATAAGCATGATATGAAATAAGAAGTGATTTGTGGTGTTTTGCAATGATAGCAACCCTTTTCACTATGTATTATAGAATACATGACGGAAATAGAAGACAAAAAATACTAATTAAGTATAAAAATCATGACAATTTATCTGATAGTGGATACCAATCATTTTTTAACCTAAAATATATTTGTTGATCTATTTGCAATTATAACATGCATTGCTTGATATTCCATTTCGCTTTTTCTGCAAGAATATTGGAGATTTGACAATTTTTCCAATATATAATATGATTAACTTTAATCTTGAACTTTAAAGAGATACTGTTGATGAATTAACATAATTTTGTGGATTCGGAGATACTTTTATGAGTATTTTTGATTACTTAACTGCTAATTTTATAAATCTGAGGATCGGACTACCTTGAGTTACTGACTACAACATTCTACAGCTTACATTTACGACAATCAACGTGTTTTTTTTTTTATTTTATAACCGAGAATCAGTTTCAACATCCAATTATACCTAGAGACCTTTTATCAAGAGTTTAGGTAAATGATCAATTTCATATGCTTAAGGCCGGTATACACGATGAGATTTGCAGTATATACAAGTATTATAATACTTTTGTATTATAATACATTCTTGTACTCACGCTAATACATGTCTTATAAGATTGTAAATAAACTACTTATTCCAACATGTTTTCCCTGCCATAATTCTCTCTCTGTCAAAAAAAATAAAAATGGAGGATGAGACTTTGATAGCATTGTCTATCTTCGTACTATGCACTGCTTGATATATTCTACAAGTCCTCTTTTCCTAACCATAAAACCACGAGTTTTTTATGTCTTTACTTGTAAAATCAGCCATTATTATTTACCGTGAGCTTTTTATAAAAATAGGATGACCCCCAGTGATTACATTTCATTGGTTGAAAGTGATATGTAAGTTAAGACTTGTATTAGGAAATAGAGCATAGAGCATTGCTCTATTCTTAATACAGTTTTATAAGATTCGAAAAATCTTATGAAACACTGTATTAAGAGTGTATACACAATAAAATTTTGTATTATAATACAATTCTTTTATTACAAATCTTTAATACCGTGTATACCGGCCTTTACAGTCATAGCACTTACTGCAGGTTACAAAAATAACTGGATACACTTCCAACAGCCCATCCGGGTCAAGTACAAAATAAGACGAAAATAGTCCCATCCACATAATCTGCAGTAAATCGGTTTTGTTATTATAATAATTTTGAAAGATCATAAATATTCATGTATCATTATATCAATTGTATTCTTATATAAATATATGTACAAAACAATAAATGCAAATTACTTTTTAATTAATATTTACAAGCACCTTGATTGAAATGATTTAGTAAAATAAAAACCAAGAATAGATCTAAAATAACAACACAAACTTTGATTTTTTTTTTGTACGATTTGACAGGTCGACAGGTAGACAGGTCGACAGGTCGACAGGTAGACAGTTTTTTTTTATAATTCAATGTATATTTATTTAGTTATATCACTACAAGTATCATCTTAGGGGGGGGTCACTCATATCATAAGATACATGTACATTGAATGCCTAAAAGTGTAATTTCCATTCTCTTTTCATATGCACACAATGTCTGATAACAGTTAGATGTATACATCTTCATTTGACAATCCAAACCTATGACGACATGTTGACATGTCAACAGAATTACATATTTAAATAAACATGTCTACCTGTCGACCTGTCAACCCGTCGACCTGTCTACCTGTCGATCTGTCAACCCGTCGACCTGTCTACATGTCGACCTGTCTACCTGTCGACCTGTCAACCCGGCGACCTGTCAACCTGTCGACCTGTCTACCTGTCGACCTGTTAAGCAAACATAGTAACATTTGTTTGAACAGATAATCTTTTAAGTTAATTCATATGCAAGATTAAATATCTTGTTTTGTACATTAATTTTATAATCCATTTGATATAATAATTGCATGGTTGACGATATAGAATGCAATAAAGAATGCAATCGGTTGGTATAATTCACCAACAATGGTTCTAAATATTCATTAAAATATCATACATTTAATTCATATACAAAATATATTCTAATTTATATTGTTTTGTACATTTATGAATATAAATGAATATGCAAAAATATATATTCTTACGAGGAAAAAAATGGAACTATTTTCATCTTATAATGTACTTGAGCCCAACATCCTATAATACCTTGACTCTCTTAAACATTAGTTACATTGTAAATAGGCTTCTACTCAGTAAGAGTTTCAAACACTATCATTCTTTCTAAAATATTGAAGGGTATCCATCTCTTATCCGCAACTTCTCAGGCCTATACCATTGAATAAAAATTAGTTATACTTTCGCAGATTTTTTATTACACGATGCCGTTGTGCACCTCCTATTTTACTTTATGATTTGACACTTATTCCGGGTCTACCCTAGCAAAACATGGACTTTGTCATTATAATCATATGGGAGGCGGAGGGTATCGTTTAGAGAGCTCAGTGCTCAAAGTACACTGTACCTCTATACATAAATTTTATTGGTGGTAGAGTGTTCTAAATTCTCAAATGCACCGATTACTGCTGTTATCAATTAATGAGAATATCAATAACGTGAATGGAGAAACAATATATTAATTTTTTTTAATGTTGAAAAATGTTAGCAAACCAGCTTTAAACACTATAATATCGCTCTACTTAAAGATTACTTACCTGTATTTATTATTATTTGTACCGATGTTCCTGTAAATAATAGAAATAGTCCAAATACTAACATTTTAAAATTTCAAAACTTCCTGCTTAAGTGTTTCGCATGCCCCCTTTTTCGTCGAAAATCGTAACTTCCGAATGTTTACTAAAAGTTTTAATAGAAACGTGCTTCATATCTTTCAATTTCCTTTTATGCAAATCTTTATCGGGCGTAAAAACAGCTAACACGGAAAAAACACGTCACACATCACTTGATATACTTTGAAATTTATCTGTTTTTAGAATAAGTTTATAAAAAAAATTACGAAAATTATAATTGCTTTATAATCCCTCTATTTAAAATTTCATCTGAACTTAAAATTTCCTTAAGCAGATGCTTTAGCAAAAAATACTGCCGATTTGAGTAGATGTATATACATGTATATGCATTCTGAATACTTTCCTGTACAGCTCAGGAAATATAAAGTTGACATTTAAAGTATTCTGCCATAAGTCACATGAAAAGAAAATCACTTTTGATCCAAAAAAGATCGTCACTGGTGATAAGAACATATAAACCATCTAATTTAAAAACCCCGAAATTTTTTATAGATAGAGATTTTGTAGCAACTTCCCCAAAGGACATTTCTATACTCCCCGCTTGAAAAATGGGAGGGTATTTATACCCCCCGCCTGAAAAGTGGGAGGGTATATAGAAATCGGTATGTCCGTCCGTCTGTTACGCTTTGGGGTACCCATCTCTTATTCGCAACTTTTCTTATACCAATGAGTGAAATTTAATGAATCTTTTACAGAATCTTTATAACATATTGCCATTGTGCACCTCCTATTTTACTTTTTGATCCGACACATATTTGGGGTTTCTCGGCCACAACAAAACATGGACTTTTCCATTATAATCATATGGGAGGCGGGGGTATCATTTAGTGAGCTCATTGCTCACAGTACCTCTAGTTTACAATAGCATGTGGTTTCTTGATTCAATTTCTTTTTTTAATTCACCCATTATCTCATAACTAACGATAAATGTGATTGAAAGTTTGCTCTGGAGCAAAATGGGGAAGTAAACTTTCAAATTTGTGTCTATTTCTAAGTATTAAAATGAAAACGCTGGTAAATGAATTTATTCGAGGGTAAAGTATGAGTCAAGTCAATTGATTTTTAAAGGCTTTTAAGGGTATAAAATTATACGTTCTTTTCATACCAAAAAGGTCAAATAAAATATATTATTTTATTAATAAAACAACATTTAGATGGATAGATGGATGCAAAGTTCTGATTTACAGTTTACCAGGGAAGTTCTTTAATCCAAGGTTTAATCACTGGCTATTTGGAGAGGCAAATACGGAGAGAACTTTTATATGAAATTTACATATGTCAGTGACTGTAACATTCAACATCCGTTCCGACTATTCTGATGATGTGTATTTCTTCCTCAAAATCATTTTTCTAGATAGACATTAGTGTGCTAGAATAACCTGGGATGAACTTTAGTACTTGTTGTAGGACAAACCGGCTCAAGGCTAGACATCCTGTCAGCTACAATGATGTATACACTTATGTTATCCGGATATTATTTGAGAGAGTATATCTTATTTAATTTAAAACTGGCCTATTCTAAATATACTCTCATTTCTGTACTTTTTTCATTTATTCATAAAAGATAAATTCTTAAAATCATTTGAAGCAATTGTTTCATTAACATGGGCGTCGGAAGCAAATTGAAAGTTGGGGGGGGGGCTGATCGAAAAGGGGGGGGGGCTAAACCGACAAAAAAGGTAAATCCAATTTTCAATGCCTATATATTGTATATATTTGCAAAAAAAGAGGGACCTCCCCTAGTCTCCCCGGTTCCGACGCCTATGAATTTAAAGAGTAAACCATTCTTCAAAGCTTAGGTTTCGTCTGCTACAAATAAATTTCATTTGTATATTAAATATCCTTTTAAATTTAAATTTTGAATGACTATATCTAAAAGTACCCTTTAGCACAACGATGTTCTAAAAGACGTAAATGCCTTTTAAAGAGTTCTCTCTCTTATAAAAGGGTATTGAATCTTAAAATGGTATTACTAAATTGAATATATAACTCCTTCCACTATTTTCAAGTATTAGCTGGCTGTCATGCTATGCTCAGTAATTTCTTACACATATGACAAAGCATTAAAAGACTTAATTAAGCAGAAAAATGCGTATTTGTTACGCACGAGCATATTCTATGAAGAAACAATTTCTCTAACGAGACATGCTATTGACAAAGAAGTTGATGATGCAAATTTCATTAACGTAAACCTTTTACTCAATACCGGTACTTGAAATATTAAATGACTGGTTGGGGATTTATAGGAATCCGAATTTCTGCCTTTCTTTTTACAACATTATGGACTAGCTATCACTGTATAACATAAAATTAATCTTACTGTCTCGTTTTAAATGAATTTACCAGGTGGCAGTAAATTCTAAATTTAATAAAACATGACATTACAACAACATTAAATAGGGAAAAAAAAAGAAAGAAAAGAAGATCAATTACAGTCAATTAAACGTAAATGGGAAACTAAAGACTATGAAACAATTGATTTTTAATATAGCTGTCATGTTTTAAAATTTGAATTCACCAAATGAGAGTTTGAAACATTTTCTCTCTTCCTCTCTATATAATCAAAAACAATTATGTAACCATTTATATAAGTAAATATTTATTTCTTTGTGAATCATACAGACTGGACATGAAATGTCTGCAAAGGATCAAATACATGCATCATTAATAAACTTACAACCGCGATGACGAAAAAAATTTTGTACAATTTGAAAATTCAAGTCAATGCTTCTGAAATTTTGAACCACCCCCACCCCCCATCTTCTGGATACAACCTTTGTGTGTCAATGGTTTACATAATGTTTGGAAAAAGGTATTGACACTGCATATGATGGATCAAGGTATGATATGATCTTCACTACAGCAAAGTAGCTGCAATCAGTTATGTATTTAGTAAATAATTTCATGTTGTAACCTACAATAAAGTGTTTTGATAACATGCATATATGGTAATTTTACAAGTATGCAATGTATGAATAACTCAAATATGTCAACATATTGCACAATAAAAGATGTAAATGCAATGTCAATACAACAACAATGAACTCAGTATAGTGTACAGTATGAACTGAGTGCAATTTATTAAGAGACCTAACTATATGCTGTAATCAAACTGATATACAAGCTAATAATGATATGCAACAATAATGATGAACCCTTCACAAGTTCAATTTATAAAATAAATAAATAAAATAATATGTACAAAATATTTGTTCAAACACAAAGTACGAAACATGTCTGCCAATAAAAGATCTATCTATCTAATAATAAAGCCTCAATCAATCCAATTTAAAAGCAGATATCTTTTTTTAGTTGATAGAATCCTCAACATATAGACATAGCAAAATAAGAATATAATTTTGATTGTCTACAATTTAAGCTTAAGTATTGATATGCACTAAAATACCAAACTTGAAGATCTATAAAAACAGAAAAACAATGTACATGTATTGCAATTTTACAACTCATGTAAAAATAACGTTCTCTGTTTTATACAAGATAATTTACCTAAATACTTAATGCATATGTTATATCAGTATACACTGTCCGAATAAATGTATTTTTTTTGTAGGATTTTTTTGTTTGGTACAGATAATAGTTTGTAGTGACAAATATTTAAATAAACATATGGACATTCAAATTTTGACCAGTTAAATGTTTCGGATCAAATTATTTTGTTTGCAAATAAGTCATTTATTGTTTTCATATGTTATTATAAAGCATGTGAGAGTATGCTAATATAAATTATATGTCAAAAAAACAATATATCACAAAAATAATTAGTTTTAAAAGGAGTCAAAAAAGCTCAATCAAATTAAAAATATAAAGAAGAAACCCATAACATTATATGCCCTAGCAATAGGGTTTGTGGAAACCCCTTAATTAAAAATAAAGCCAATAACAGATTCATTAGCCACTCTCAATTATAATTAAAAATTTATATTTGCCATTTTGAAATATTTTGAAATTATTTTTGATCTCATAATGCTTTCATTTAAAATTCTCTCAGTCCTTTGTGCGTAACAGGCTTTGATTTGTTGATGAAGGTATGTGTGATCTCTTTTTGGCTGCTCTGTCTGTTGGATTTCATTAAAATGAGTATATAGATAATAAATTCTGCAATACACGATAATGTAGAGAAATATCAGTGCACTCTCACTGTATCACTGGGTTTACCAAAAGTTTTGTAAACTTTCACAATCATGGCACACTGTCTTGCTTCCATTTTTTTTAGTTTGTGTTTCACATCTTGCGTCTGAGATAAATGCAAAAATAGGAAAGACATTGTTTCAAAAGTCACAAAATCTCACACTGTAGCTCTTTAAATGTGTCACTATCACAATGAAATGCAGCTGCTTTATTTATTTCACTTGAGAAGTTAAATTTTCTAAATGTCCTTCTGAGTTATCAGTGGGTCAGTGTTAATGCTATACAGAACTGACTTGATGGCCACCGTTCATGAGAGTTGATCCCTCATTGTCTCCCCTAGGCACTGTTTCCTGCAACCAAAGTTAAAATGTCTGTTAATAAACTTTTATTTACTTAAGTCTTTTAAATATATATATACTTTTAGTCACAGTGACTTTATTTTTGGCTAAATCTGCAAAATTGTTTCTAAAAATAATATATAAATTGTTTAAGATAATATACAGCTAGATGTGTAAAAATTTATGCACTCGTTAAAAAAAATACTATTTTTTCAAAATTATGTGTTGAAAAAATTTATTAATCTACACTAAATTCACATGACCACTGCATCTCAGATGCATGTGGTATGAAAATATCTTTCTAAAAATGATATGCATATTTGAATTAATCTACATATTTTTTAATCAAACAATCTGGAAAACGTTACAAACAAAGCAATTAAACAATAATAATGATGATTTCACTTGCCTTTGTAGCATACCTGTTCAAGATCATTCAAAGGCTCTTTCTCCTTTTCCTTCTTCTCCATTTCTTTCCTCCTGAGGTATCTATTATTAAAATTTATACAACTGTTAATTAGGCCATCTTAAAAAAATTGTTTTTGCCCTCTTCTGACCGACTGCCTAAAATAGGACTTTACTAAAATTTCCTTATTTAGAAACCACTACAACACTGTTTATTGAAATCAAAGCCAATATACAGAATAATGTATCAGAGTAAAGTCTACTGAAAATCCAAGCTACAACAGACAAAAACTGTAGCAGGAGTAGAATTATGAAAGTATTTTACAGAAACTGCTACATTTATTAAAAATGCATGGCAATACCTTTCAACAAATCAAAAACTGATATACAGTCAGAATTATGTATATTTATAGGTAGACTACCTGTGTGCCAAGTTATATTGAAATAGGTTGAGCAAAAATGTAAGAGTAATATTTTTGAAAAGTTGTATACAGACAAACAGATGGATGAAAACCTTACTATTAGTTGAATTCTCTGAAAGTATTTTAAAAACATTACAAAGGAAGATGCTTTATATAAATGCTTGACCAGACAGACTCACCTTTTACGTAGCACTAAGACACACACAATGGCGGTAACAAAGAGAACAATGCCCACAACACTGGCTGCTATAGCTGCTGCCTTAACTCTGTCATCCCTCTCCCCTGTAAAGTAAAGAAACCGAAATAAAACACTGGTCACTCAAACATGTTAAAAATTTTATCTTATGTACTAAAAATTTATGATTTGAACACATACAATATAATGTACCATACACATATTATATGTAGCACTAAGACACACACAATGGCGGTGACAAAGAGAACAATTCCCACCACACTGGCTGCTATAGCTGCTGCCTTTTTCTGTCAGCAAAATTCCCCTTAAATGTTTTTTGTCTTGTTTAACTGGTGATTCAAACATGTTAAAAATTTTATCTTATGTACTAAAAATTTATGATTTCATAATGTACCATACACATATATATAAATGTACTGTCAGAATTAATATACATTGTACATAAAATAGAGCATGATAGAGAGGTGTAGGTGCCTTGTTGTGAATTATATAGGTCACGATAAATTACATTCAGTGTTTAAAAGTATATTACATGTATATACAGAGAAAATTTTGTCCCTTTCAGCCAAGTGGCAAATTCAAAATGGCAAATGCCAAAATGAATTATCTCTCTTTTAATGCACTGCATTTGCAGGTGAAATAAATTTTGCAGTTGCAAAAGAGAAAAGATATTGCAATAATATTTCAGGCAAAAACAAGACTATTATATACAGAAAATTCCACAGATAAAAGCTAATTTTGCATTGAATTTAAAAGCTTGCAATGAAGTTATCCCAATATCCTCCAAAGTCAGTGATCTTAATGCTTAGTACACCAGTCACCTCCATAACACATTATAGTTAATTTCAAGAGTAACCCAGCTGATTTGTTAGGCCAAAGGTTATAGTTTGTTCTTATAGTCCAAACAATAAAGTTATTTCTCCATTCAACCAACATTTTATATGAATTTGAATCATTTCTTGATTTCATTCAGATTCTTTTCAAAAGCAAGAAAGTAAGTCTATTTGGTGATGTGTATATATAAATATTTTGTCCAATCTGTGTGTTTGATTGTTTTGTTTTTTTCTTTCATTATCATAGCAGACAATTTTTTATAATCCATGCCTAGACTGAGATATATGCATTAATGATTTGTTAAATGATGATTAATTGGTTTAGGAGTTAAAAATTGATACATGTACATATATATATACCTAAATTGAACATTATGCATGTAGAGAAATTATACAGTGATGCTATATGACATATCTTTTATGATATTATGATATGATTATTTTCTTTTTTTAAATTACAGATCTTCTTATTTCCTTCACTCAATGGTAAAAAAAAATCATGTGGAAATATTGAAATTAAAAACTATTCAAATCATTTTCAACTCATAAAACCTGGATTGGGTCAGTTTATGTTTAAAAACAAACAAACAAACAAACCAATATATGGATGTATGTATTAAGCATAAACTGTCCGAACGCAGAGTGTACACAGTACCTATATAACATGGGTAATACATGTATTGAAATTCATACTTGAAAAATCTTAAGGTAAACTATATAATATTTGATTAAATTATATTAGCAAGTTAAAGTGTGTTTATAAACAAAATAGTTAATATAATAGTTAATGAGTATAAGCAATTACATATTTCATATACAATTTTCACTTTTCATGCTAATTCACTCTTAATTTCTGGAGAAATAATAGTAAAAATTATTAAATTAATATTATTTGTATGCATGAAAAGTGAATTGTTTAGTTTATAAGCATTAATTAGGAAAAAAGACTGAGAAGAAATAAAGACATATGTTTGTGAACTTACACAATGAGCCTATAATTCAATAAATTACAAAAATGTAATATTATTTTAGGTAATTAAATTGTATCAATTAACAAAATTTTTATTCACTTGCAAAAATGCTTTATTAAATAAAATCACAATGTAACTTTTATACATAAAAAATAATGGTCCTTTTAATTTGTTTAATATTTGGTACATCTGATAATAAATATTATTAAATACTTGCAGAATGTCTGAAACTATAGATTATAAAGTATGTTCAATGTTGTTTTTTTTTTATTTGCAGTGTCTTTTATTTTTTTATATTTGAAGTGCAATAAATATTTCATAAAAGGCATACACACAAAACATTTATTATCAATTTTATCAAGTATTTTTTTAAAAAATGAAGCGGTAACAATGCAGTCATCAGCATGACTCTTGAATGTAATGTACTGTTGATCACATCAAAAAACCATCTACCAATTTTTAATTTCAAAACTTCCAAAAAAATATCAAGACTATTGTGACTTTCTATAATTTTGTAATTTCTTTTCAAAGGATATTTGAAATACAGTATTCAATTATTAAGCAGCAAATTAATACATATACTGCAATTTGAAAGGGGGAACTATTATTTTTATATACATAGCTTTTCTAAAAGCTTTGAAAATTTGTTTAAAGTCAATTTATTATGATATTTAAGCCTAAATTAGGAGTTGTTTTTAAAATGTATATTTTTTTTTTACTTTTACATATTCATTGGGGGGGGGGATACAGAGACTTGGTATTTTAATGGAGCTACTAAGTGTAATGTAGTGTACGTAATACAGTCATTGAATGTTTATATAGTATAATTAAAATAAAATAATGATGAGAAAAAAATAAAATAATGAAGTCTATAGAGTCACTTGAGATTTATAAATTATTGAAACACTAATCTAGAGTCTGTCAAAGCAGTGACCAGCAATACTGCAGTGCAGACTATACTTAATAATAATTTTCTTTCAAAATGCACCTGGTGTTAGTGTTGAAAATGAAAATTTAAAAGGCCATTTACAACAGATGACAGTAGCAAAGAGATTAAATTCCCCCATCCTATAAATAATTCACAGAAAAATCTTAGGCAATGTTTTTCATGTGGTTGAATTGAAAAAAAGTTCTACTGCTGGTAGTGTTACACTGTTGTAGCCTACTGAACACTACTAGTGAGGACAAAAGCACGTCTTTTGTTAATTGAGTCAATGCTATATTGAATAATGTATAATGGGATATGCAATAAGTCATTTTTACGTATGACAAAATGTCCCAGAGTAAAAACAGTAAATTTCTAGGTTGATGTCAACACAAAAGAATTCTATTTTAAGCAGTAAATTGTTATGCATGTAGTAAAAGAGTAAAAAATTGTATTGTGTAAAATTAATTAAGCAACACTAATATTTCTATAAATATTTCAAATTCAATTTGTACTTACGTTGAAATATCAATGTTGGATCAATGTAGAAACAGGTTTTTCCAATATAATTTTCTTGGCATCTAAAAAAAGAGTTTTAATCTTGATTAAAAGTCAAACTGTCAATCAAAAAAAAGATTTTTACTGTAGATTCTAAATTCAATCATCTAATATTTTTGCAGCAAGCATGACTGGCACAATAAAATTATTCAATTTTAAAAGATTATATATTGGGTTGATCATAACAAGCCATCTTTAAAATAGATACAATTGATAGTCAACAACAAACCTGTAACAAGTGAGCAATTTTTTAAAATACTTACTAACAAGTTGTAGTTTTCTATACCAAACTTACTGAAAATGGGTGGTTCTTTATACCACACTTCCTGACAATGGATGATTTTCTTTACCTTACTGACAATGGGTGGTTCTCTATACCCCATTTATTTACAATTGCTTGTTCTCTTTACCACACTTACTGACAATTGCTGGTTCTCTTTACCACACTTACTGACAATGGGTCGTTCTCTTTACCTTACTGACAAATGCTGGTTCTCTTTACCTTATTGACAATTGGCTGGTTCTCTTTACCTTACTGACAATTACTGGTTCTCTTCACCTTACCGACGATTGCTGGTTCTCCTTTACCTTACTGACAATTGGCTGGTTCTCTATACCTTACTGATAATTGCTGGTTCTCTTTTCCTTATTGACAAGTGCTGGTTCTTTTTACCTTACTGACAATTGGCTGGTTCTCTATACCTTACTGATAATTGCTGGTTCTCTTTACCACACTTACTGACAATTACTTACTGACAATTACTGGTTCTCTTTACCTTACTGACAATTGCTGGTTCTCTTTACCACACTTACTGACAATGGGTCGTTCTCTTTACCTTACTGACAATTGCTGGTTCTCTTTACCTTATTGACAATTGCTGGTTCTCTTTACCTTACTGACAATTACTGGTTCTCTTCACCTTACCAACGATTGCTGGTTCTCTTTACCTTACTGACAATTGGTTGGTTCTCTATACCTTACTGATAATTGCTGGTTGTCTTTACCACACTTACTGACAGTGGGTGGTGTTCTCTACTGCAAAACTCTGAATCACAACACTTACTAAATATTTGGAGTTTGCAATACCACAAAAATAAATCTCCATTCAACAATACTTACTGATAAAGGATAGAACACTTATTGACAATGGATAGTTCTCTACAACACCTACTGAAAATGGGTAGTTCTCTAAATTACTTACTGACAATAGGTACTTCTCTTTACCACAACACTAACTGACCATGCATAGTTCTATAACACTTACAGACAATGCATAGTTCTTTATACCACAGAATTTAATGAATATGGGTAGTTCTCTTAAACTTCCAGTAACGGACAATGGGTAGCTTCAACAACATTGACAATTTGTAGTTCTCCTATCACAATATTTATGCAAATGTATAGCAATTATTGTCAATGGATAGTTTTCTACCACACTTAGTGACAATGGGTAGTTCTCTAACTTTTACTGATAATGGCTAGTTCTCTTTACAGTAGTTCTTACTGACAACGTGTAGTTCTTTATGACACTTAGTGACAATGAGAAGTTCTTTATAACACTTACTGACAATGGGTAAGTTTCTCTAACTTTTACTGATAATGGGTAGTTCTCTTTACAATAGTTCTTACTGACAATGTGTAGTTCTCAATGGGTAAGTTTCTCTAACTTTTACTGATACTGGCTAGCTCTCTTTACAATAGTTCTTACTGACAATGTGTAGTTCTTTATAACACTTAATGACAATGGGAAGTCCTCGATAACACTTACTGACAATGGGTAGTTCTTTATGACCCTTATAGTGACAATGGGAAGTCCTTTATAACACTTACTGACAATGGGTAAGTTTACACATACTGATAATGTGTAGTCTCTCTTATTAACAATAGGTAGGTTTCTTAACACTTACTGACAATGAGTATGTTTTATAACACTTAATGACAATGGGAAGTCCTCTATAACACTTACTGACAATGGGAAGTCCTCTATAACACTTACTGACAATGGGTAAGTTTCTCTAACACTTACTGACAATGGGTAAGTTTCTCTAACACTTACTGACAATGGGTAAGTTTCTCTAACACTTACTGACAATGGGTAAGTTTCTCTAACACTTACTGACAATGGATAGTTCTCTAACACTTACTGACAATGTGTAGTCCTCTATAACACTTATTAACAATAGCTAGGTTTCTCTAACACTTCCTGACAATGGATAGTTCTCTTACACTTACTGACAATGAGTAGTTCTCTAACACTTATTAACAATAGGTAGGTTTCTCTAACACTTCCTGACAATGGATAGTTCTCTAACACTTACTGACAATGTGTAGTTCTCTCTTCCCCTTCTTCAATCTCTAACGCAAAGCAGGTCCCTCCATTCAGACAACCCTGGGCCTGCGTTTCATTGGCTGAGCACGATTTGCGGTGACTGACAAATGTGGTGGTAACTGTCACTGGCGCTGCAGTGGTGGGACGAGGAGTAGCTGGTGTTCTGCCACAACCATCTACAACAGGCCAATAAAAATCATTAAAACCTTGTTAACTTAAAATTATCCATTGTACAAAAATTGGTGAAAGATGTAAACCTTCCATGTAATATCAACTCTTATTCTACATCACATGAATTCCGGCAAAAAAGTAAATGTAATATCCTAAGCAATATGACCTGACTTCATCTTCTTCCACAATGTTTTCTTCAAACAAAAAAAACCTTTCTTTATCACAAAGTTATCTCTAATTGCAAATTATCATATAAAACCTTCTAACTATGATCACAGTACCTTGATTATCACATAGTTCCTCTAAACCTAGTGATGATGAACTAAGTAAAATAACAAGTAACAGCAAATACTCAAAGCTCATGATGAACATGCTAAGAATGATGACGGAGTCAATTTTCAATGGATTGCTTTACACCTACTCCATGAGAAACTAGAACATTTTATTTTTTTATTGCAATGAAGTTAATTCTTTTGACTTTGATCTTTGATCCAGGTGATTGATTGCGTAGGTATCTGTGTATTAATAAATTCATAAGGTATGCAAACAGGTTGAAGAATTTTAATCCCACTTACTAGAATGGATGGTTGCATACTAATTGCACTTAAAATATACTTTCTGTTTATACTGGAACTTAGCAGTCAGGAAGTATCTTTGAAACATGCTTTTAATTCCTTGTATGGAATTTGTAGTGACATATAATACAATCATGACTCGATCTGCACATTTAAATGGGATATCACTGAATTACACTATTAAGATTTTCTACTTGTAAGTATGATTTAGTTCAGCCATTACCATTATAAATTAAACAGCTCCGTTTTATCAAGTCATGCACAAATAAGAGCACTTCTTTCTACTTTTTTTCCAGCCATTTAAAAGATCCTTTGATAAAGAATTTATCTAGAGGTGCGGATATTTCTTGTGTATATACTTACTTGTAGTGGTCAACAGTGAGGGTAGCACAACCAGAATCAGATGTAACAGCTGATGCATTTCTTTACCTCTCTGTGTTCAGATGAACAGTCATCTGGAAATGCTAGGTTCTGAAAGACAAACATGATAAATTATAACATTTATTCACCTTCATACATGTTTAAAGAATATATATCTGCACCCTAGCTGCACTAGTGCACAAAAATTAAGTAAAGCATGGAGAGAGAAATTTCTTTCTACAATTGTTTTTTAAGTCTGAGTAATTATACAACCATTTACCATTTTCTTTGCTCGCATTCAAATATTAAAAATGCCACAACGTAAGGGTTCCAAAAATGGCTGATTAGTGTATGAGATTAAAAGCATGTTATATACAGTATTTATGTTTGAAAGAATTCAAAGAGAATCGGGTATCTACTCAGTTTGTGTTGAACACATGACACAAGAAACTCATACCTGACCTCCAATTATTTAGTATGGAAAATCTTATATTAATATTTCACAGACATCAAATATCATGCTGCTTCCCATTTGAATTATTGATAATATTTAACAATTCAAATGGTAAACAGTTTGATTGAATACTTGGTGTGATATTTAACCTTTCATTTGGCCATACCATATGGTAAATGTTCATAACTACTTGAACAAAAGTTTGAACCAAATTTATATAAATATGTATCCCCTATTAGGTGAATACCTGGTAATTATAAAGATCTAGTATAGAAGTACTTTAAATTCATCATTATCAGAGGTATAGATTCCTATATTGATGATTTTTAAATATTTAGACCTTAGATTTTAAATGTATGTATAATCAGTGCATGAATAGTTGGAACGAATGCTGAATATACTCTGCACAGAATTTGTCAGCTGGAATACAATAATGCTATTACTGACATAAATTATTGCCAATTAGTGTCTGCTAACAGGTTTTTTTTCTGTTTATGTCTTCTACTTAAATCTCATGCAGTTTTAAGACTGATTGACAATTTTTACCTGAAAATTACTAGGGTACATGTTCTTAATTTGTGTTCCTTTTTTGTTTGGTTGAAACACTGTATTCTGCTTGGCATTAAACTGCTTTTTGGACACAACATTTTACAAAAAATATATAAAATTGATTTTATATTAAACTTAATTCATGATAATAATTTTTTTTTCGGGATCAAAGTACGTGAATCAGTGAGCATATATAGAATACATTGCAAAGTAACATTTTTTCCTGAGTTAATAAATTACTATTGTGCATGTAATAAAAACAGCGTGGATCGAGGCCTACATGTTACAATCGGCAAACATCAAGTTTTTCTCCTCCCTGCCCCTGGGACCAAACTGACTGAATCACTGAGATAGAAATATCACGGTAAACTCTCTATAACATAACTTATTCTGCCTACACAAAATCATTCTCTTAATGATTCACAGTAGCTGAAGAGGAATGCTCTATAAAATGATTTACAGTTCAAAGGCATGTAACTTGAACTCTATCTGATTTCAATTCAATTACACAAGCATATCTTTAAATTCCCAATGAATGATTCCACTTGAATTCCTAGCATTTGAGTCTATACGTTATTATTAAAATCTTAGATTTGCTTCTTTTCAGTTTATTTTTAATTTTTTTTTAATTGACTTGCAAAGAATCCAGAAATTAAATTTATAGATCCAATGAATTTACAGCCCACAAGTGCCAAAAATAGGTATGAGTTTCCCTTTTTAATATTTAGTACAAATACTCAAACCCACCATAGCAAAATAACTTGAAGGATTCTATCTTAACATATTTTAAAACATTTAAATCTCAGCATTTACTGCACACTTCAATCAATATACCTATATTTTTGTGTTGGACAGTACAACGCACCAAATTTATATTTAAGAATTCCTCTAAGTCAACATCTTAAAATTCAAGTCTATTTACAAGTTATATGTTAAATCCAAATAAACACATACTCCATTTTAATTACATACATCCAATGTAAATTGTTAACTCATATTTAACTAAAAAAAAAATCATATCAGAAAAAGCTTCTGAGAATGTCACACTCTGATTAAATTATATCAAATAAAATCAGCATCTGCAAAGCTGATTAATGTATCAATATTCATGGCATAACAATGAAAGGAAGATTGCTTCAGAATTACGGCAAGTCCTAACAAGTGAACAATAGTCCCCAACATCCAAGGGCTCTCTGCATTAATTGTCTGGACCTTTGATTCTAAACCGTCTACAAATAGAGTAGGAACCGAGAAATAGAGAAATTGATTTGATCCATCAATACTTAATGAACTGAGAGTAACAGAGCCAAACTGACTTCCTCATACAAGTAAAAAAAAGAGTGAAAATAGCAGAAGGAAACAGAATTTCATCCTGAGGATTTGATATGTAATTTTTAAAAAATTCTTGACTGAATCTGCAATTATATATGTTACCTTATTCTACAATTTTCCATTAATTTACTATCAACTGCAAGAAATTACGTACAGTATATACCTATGATCATAACTTTATCCACACTTGCTTAAATCTTTAAGCTTTAATAGTTTGAAACCAATAGACATGATAATTTCTACACACTGATCAGAATAAAATAGTACTAATTAAGCAACCTGATAAAATCATTCTTTGATCCTGCTTAATATATCTAGGAACAAATACACATATCCAATTGATGCTAAAACCATTTGAGATACACGTGTATTTTCACCGGCATTCTGAGTTAATAAATTATGAGCATGCACCACCTTGAGGACAAAATAATAAATAACTGTAGTTTAACTGCACAAATTAAGTCAGGCTCTATAAGTCTCTGTTACGTCTACCTTACCTGAGGCTAATCCATCCACGCGATTTTCCTACCGTACTAACCTAGTACTCGGGTTTACGTACTCGGGTTTACGATCACCCTGCCTCCCTGATTCACGGTGACCCAATCAATACACAGATGATTTGATCTACTATAGACTCCTGTCAGCAGAATTCACACAGAATCCATAGTTACTCAACTATTTCCTATCCATTGCCAACTAATAAATATTTTGCTTTCTATCTAAATAGTGTTCTAATTAACAAAAGGGCGCTTGCTGTTTCACAAAGGCTCTGCTAGTATCAATTAGTATGCTACGTATGTCCGACATGATAAAGATGTACCTTAATTCTTCTTCAAATAACAAATTACAGGTGCCAGAGAGTATATAGGAAATGTTTCTGTATTGTTTGATCATAATGAAAAGCTGTTAACTATCCATTTATACTACCTTGCATTTATTGGTAAATGTATACCGTAATAAAAGGGCACTATATATCAAAGCATCTCTTTTTTAATCTCTATTCATTTAACAGTTGTGTTTTTCTGCTATTCAAGAATAAATGTGTTGCCATGAAAACTGTGTCCATGCACTTATCACATACTGGTTGTTACATACTTATATGAATTTTTGTATGAATTAAATATATATGTACATGAATCATATAAAATTCATGCTGCACTAATAACTTCTAGACACTCTGAGTTTCCAAAACAAAAGGGAAAAAAAAATCTTAATAGTGTACACAGTAACAGTAACATAAGCTTAAATTGGGAATTGACACATTAAGTGTACTAACTTTCAGTTTTTGGTATAAATGTGCACAATTATAGAACTAAAAGAGGCCACTTATTTTATCCATACAGATTAATTTGTGCCCTCACCTTTTTAGGCAACTTTCCCCGGAAACAATTAGGTTCTCTGATGGTTTTTTTTTTTTTTCTAGCCCTCATTTATGTTTCATATGGATTATAATTATTATGAAATTATTATCTTTCATAATATACATATACCAGTATCAAATTGCCAAACATTAATTAAAACTAAACTCATTTTGTACAAAATTTATCCCAATCCAATTCTCAGTAGTGAATTAAGTAAAACTTCTATAGCACATATGTCTTCAAAATTCATCAAGGCGAACTATTTATGAATGAATGATGAGTCTCCATCAACCATTAACTTCAAAGTAAATCAGATTAAGTTTTAGATCTAATGCTGAGATCATCCATGAAAATGAATGGCTGACAGAATTAAGTTATAGAAACTGAAATAATATTCATTGATACCTTAAGACTTAAAACACACATTGTTGACTTTTATTTTTTAAGTTTAAATAAATCAACAACTAATTGATCCCCCTAGATTTATCATAAAAATAGATCTTAGTTTCATGACAGGTACAAATGCTCCACTGAATAGTTGAAATTTTTGTTTGAATAGAATAGAAAAGAATAGCTTAAGGTCATACGGAAATCACGCAATTAGAAATTTATGGTTAATTTCTTACAGACATGAGATCAGCCCATGATCTTTAAGATTTTAATTTGATATTCTGCTTCATTGAACCTTAATTTTTTAAACGTCGTAGTCAGTATGTAAGTTAAAATTCATGTAATTATACATGAATGTATTCAATCAAACAAAATTCAAAACATGTAGTTTTAACCTTTAACCTGGATAAGATTATCACACAATACTTTTTTTGTTTCAATGGATATCTGTTCTGACAATGCTGAGTTCAAGTCAGTTTCTTTTAATTTGTCCTGTTTTTTAAATGCATTTTGGTCTCAAATCAAGCTCATTCATATAACACAGCTAGGCATTGCCTCTGAGCCTATAATTCCTGAATCTTACCTTTGAACTTTTAGCAAAAAATCCTGGAATTCTGCTATTGTTTGCCAGAGAAAAAAAAATCAATGCACTTCAAAGGAATCGTTGGACCACTCCAATTAGTCAATGTCAGAAAATCCTAAAAAATAGAACAGTGTAGCATGTAAAGGCAAAGTACAGACTCAGTTACTAAATAAAGTACAGTGGGTTAATTATGGACAATTCATCTGGCAGTTCAAGAGATATAGCTGTCATATATCACTCAGTCTTAATCACTTACAGCAATTAGGCTTAATTACCAAACCACAGAAGGGTCAAGTTAATAAGGCAATGTGCATCCTTATGTATATTGCTTTACAAGACACACTGAGGTAAAATGAGCAACAAAACTTAATGATATAAAACAATAAAGACATTCTCTCTGATTACATAATGTTATCATAAAGTACGTAACGTTGATTTAAATTAAACAAGAGTATGATAGGAATTCCCAGATAAAATAGGAATGGCACTTTGATTAGACAGACGGCAGAATTCATTTTAAAAAACCTATTGGATACTGCCCAAAGGCATTAAAATGATGGAAAAATGCAAGATCGGAGAAGTGACTCAATGCACTCTGTTTTCATTCAAATTTAAAAAAAACTGAAAATTGAAAATCAAAGAATGCTAAATGAGCAAATCAATATGTGAGACTTCTACACAGGTAACTAGAAATATCTTTTTCCATTGATAGACATACCAAAATTATATTGTGTCAATATACACTATTCACTTCCAGAATCACAAATAAAATCCAGGGGAAAAAATATACAAATACGTTTAAACGAACTCCTGAATGTTCACCAAACTATCAACTGTCAAGAAATTTGTAGTTAAGAATATAAAGTAAAGATGCTCCATTAATCCCATCAATTATTAACCCCCCACACATTAACTGGGGGATAACATGTGCTTGGCATCACTCCACACAGAAGTGGCTACAGCTAGCTACCTGTTCCCTGCGCCATGTGCAGATCATGCTGTTTTTATTTATACTCTTTAGTTATGTTAACTGGCAGGTGAAAAATGAGGGGGAGAAGAAAAACTTATAAATATACAGCAAATTAACAATGGCTTAATTTAGACATTTTTTTTTTTTACTTGAGGCATATGACTCAGTTAGCAGATTACACTTAATATATACATGTACTATTTATGTTAGCAAGCTTATTTATGGGACAAATTAATTTTACAGAATTTCAGCTTCATTTTTCGAGATGATTTAAAAATTTTTAAATAAAAAGTGGTTTCATAGAGAGGAAAAGGGACAATATGTCACACTAGTCTCAATGGAAACTAGTGCTAATTGTAACGGGGACCGTTACAGATGTTCCCCAAACGCTCCCCAAATCCCTTTTAGTGCTTAATTCCTGTAAGACATTTAAAAAATACTATCAGTATCGAAGGATTTCATCAAAGAATAATAAAAGCTACAATGATACATGTATCAACTGTATGTCATTTAACGCATTGTATGTGCACGTACGTGCATGTACATGCAAGATGATCACGGCATGTTGTCTAAACAATTAACATATCTATATATCGTGAGAATAAATAAAAAAAATCTTTACAATATACATTTCAATGTTTTTTTTTTTAAATTGGCCATTTTGCGTATTTCGCGCGCGCACGTGCATGAAAGTATGTTCGTGCATTCAATTTTGATAGTACCATAATGTAGGAATCCATTATACCTATTCATATTTTAAATTTTATCCCGTTTCGTTGAAAACTAAGAAAGTTATAGACATTTAAATTTTCAGCCAATCAGATAGCAGCAATCGTGCATGCGCATGCTTTTCATGATATTTCTTATATACCATGCTGTAGACCTTTATAAAGTATAACAATGTTCAAAATTCAAAGGATTTTGTCGAAAAACAAGAAAGATATTGAGACTTCAGTTTCAGCCAATCAGAGGGAAGTGCACGTGCATGCGCGTGAGATCTTACTATTTTGACCATGTTCTCTAGTCTATGCTTCTAATATATCCTTATATTATAAGTTTCAAAACATTTCATCAAAAATTAGAATAGTTACGTCTGTATCAATTATATTGGACATTTCTGGCGATGCACGTGCGCACTCTTGCAAGCACACGTGCATGCACATGCTTTCATGATAATTGTTTTATATCAGGCTATAGATCTCCCTAATGTATGACTATATTCAAAATTTCAAAAGATTTTGTCAAAAAACAAGAAAGATATTGAGACTTTAGTTTCAACCAATCAGAGCGAAGCGCACGTGCATGCGCGTGAGATCTTGCTATTTTGACCATGTCATCTCGTCTGTACTACTAATATATACTTATATTATGAGTTTCAAAGCATTTAATCAAAAAATAGAAAAGTTACGGCTATATCTATTATATTGGTCATTTCACGTGTTGCACGTGCGCGCAAAATGACCTTTGTTCCGCAAATCTACATAACATGCCTACTGACCCTAAAAAGGTTTCACCTTAGTCGGATGTGTAGTTTACAAGATCATTCGCGGAAAAGATTTTCCCAGGAAGAAGAAAAATAATAATAATAATAATAATAATAAGAAACAGAGTAAAAACAATATGTTCCCCAACTTCGTTTGGGGAACATAACTAGCAAGTCTATGCATGGCCAAATCTTCTCTGTACTCATGCACATGCATGCATAATCTCCCCATCTTTATGCTGAACAGTCTCTGTTTATAACAATGCCATGAAGAAGGAAGTAGACAACATGCATACAAGAAAATACCCAATATAAATGTCAAAAAATTCCAGACAATTGATTCAGGTGTGCTTTCATGAATACATGCTTATTTTACTGTCTACAAACAAGGTGTCTTTGATTTCTCTATAATTCTTACTCTGATCTTTCAATTTACTACACAAATTTATTTTTTTTTCAATCAAGAGCTGTCCATGAGGGCCTGGCCTGTCATCATACAAAATTAGTTACAAGATCAATATTTAATGAATTTCAATGATAATTCTCATAGATAGATAAATGTATTTTTTTTTAATGACCTATTCATTAATTTCATATCTATCATAGATTTGGCCACTCTCATTAAAAGTCCTGTTTTTAAGGGTTTTCTGACTCAATCCATCCCCCTTTGAGGGCTCCCAGACCCTCAAATACCTTATAAATGCTACTTTATCTCTATGAACAGCTAATGCATTCAGTGCAATTCATTTTCTATTCTGTCCATTCACATTTTAAATACCCCCAATATAATATGTTGTTGAATATGTACAAAACTAATACTATTTATTAAACAAATGTAGTAAATATACAAGTATGTACTAGGTACCTGCAAGTAAAGCTTAACAGATTAGTTTGTGTTTGTTTAGCTTTGTAATAAAATGTTAAGGGCCTTATTGAAATCGGAACTAAAATCTGCAGAACTTGTTTTAACTACTATATCCATTACTAGAATGAATGAAATATCACAAATTTAATGTACACGTTGAATGTGTAGAAAATTAAAGCTTAATAATGAACAATCAGTCCTTATTTACCACCGTTACCCTACTATACCGCCATTAAATTGTCACATTCTTCACATAGTTGAGATAGAATTTCATAATGCAAACACGAACATGAACAATATTAATTTTACAGTTTTCAGAAAGCTTTGGATTTTCAGTTCTCAAGTGAAGTAAGATTTGTTCCCTCTAAAGAAGGTGAATTACCTGAGAGGCCAGAAATTAGTCCACATGGTTAAACTAAAAAGGTAAATTTCACCTCAGTATTTAGGTCACAACTAAAACATTAATGTTATCCACTGTGTACACACAGACAGACAGATAATCCTAGAGAAAGGTCACACAAGAAGAATAAGGTCACAGCATTCAGTCAGGCCGAATATATACTCCTTACTTATATTTCATCTGCTGGACGCAGTCAGCCATGCGTGGTTGTACTACACCATAGACCTTATCTTGTAATCCTGTGGGCCAAACCTTACCTTTAACAGTCCTGTTTAACAGATTGTCTTGTTTGTATTTCCACACTACTCAATGAATCCACAGTGTCCTTGTCACCTGTGATATTTGAGGATTTAAAGTTGTTGGCTGAAATACATGAATGATAAACGTGTTCAAAATTTTACATCAATCAGACTTATTTCACATACAGCAAGAAGCTTCAAAAGTAAAATTTCAAGTACAATGGTTATCCTAACACCTGGTGCTTTTCTTTCAATTATAATATCATCTTCACTAGCCAAGGGTTTCCAATCTGAAATCCACTCTACAACATAGGATTTAATTTTGGATTTGAAACCCTTGGCGAGCTAAGATGCTGTAAAACATAAAGAATATTAGTAATTTAATTAGCAAAGCATTTTTGTGAATATAAAAAAAATTAATTAACAACTATTTTTATATTTAATTTTCCTTCAAATGTTTTAACCTTGGCAAGTAAAATTTATCCATGAATTCAATACATAACACCTGTTGACTTATAAAAATTTCATAACTCAATATTTGTACAGGATTTTGCAGTAAAGTGACAAATTATTTTTTCAAAAGGAAAAAAAAACTTCTGCAAGATTAGGCATATCAAATTAATGTAAAAAATTAAATGAAATTTTACTTAATTTTTACCTTAAATTACAGAGAAACTATCATTTAGGCACTGTGGTCAATTGAAATTAACTTTAGCCAAGTAGGAATAATATTGTACCGAGTATTATAATTGTAAAAATTTAAGCCAGTGACAAACAGGAAGAAATAATGTTGGAGAAGTGGGACCCTGCTTAAATGATCACAGTCAACTTAAGAGACACGAGTACAACATCATCTCGGGGACCACACCATTAAATTCCTCTGTGATGAGTCCATACATGTAACTTAAAAACATTTGACGAGACTTCAAATTCAGTAAGATGGCTCCCGAACAGTTCAAACCACAAATATTTCATGATCTTGTTCGTTTAAAGATTAGTCTTTTTTTAAAACCAGGTGTGTGAACTTGTGTTTTTTTCTTTCTTTGGCTGAAGATGGTATCAATGTAGTTCCCTACACTTCTTGTTACAATAATGCTATTATACTCACTCTCTGACCTAGCATTGTATTCATAGAAATGCTTACATAAAGGGTTCATAGATTTAAAGGTCAAAAACACTTTTAACATCCAATGTTTTCAGTATTTGTCATTTCCACAAGCATATATATATATATAGATATATGAATTATCAGTTGACCATTGAATGGCCAAGATGCCTTCAACATTTGTTATGAGATCCAAAATGTCAAGCCTACATTCAAACTTAAAGATTATACTTATGATATAGTACTTTGACTACTCAAAGGAAATTAGAAATTACGAAAACCTTTTTCACACTTGTACCTATGATATATTTTTGTTCAAAAGATGTTTCATTTATATCATATCCATATACATTGTTGAAAGAAAGAATACCAAATTAATTAACCAATGTTCAGAATTACTTGATGATGTACATGTACTTATTTTCTTTGTGTTATATACTAGAAATATAGGAAATCACAATTTTTTAACTGGACTATATTTTTGCATGGATAAAGTAATTTAGGGTATTCTATCTTGCATACTTTTATTGCACGTATCTCATATATTCTTCTTTTTTTACACTGCAAAGTACTTCATTATATGTAAAGATTTACTTGTGAAGCCTACATGCAGCAATTTGCTGAGTGTACATCAAGACTTATTTTTCAACTTTTGAAGGAATGGATAAAGTATTACCTTTGAAAAAAAAATTCTGAAGTATGATCACGTTCGTTGACTAACATGTGCTCTGTAATTTTTCTGTTCTGTGTTCTTTTTTAAAGTTTATATTTATATAAACTGAGCTTCACCTATGACTGGTTTCATGTCTCGAGACATATTTTTCTGGGCTTTTCATGCTCTGACATCATATAAGAGGTTTCCTCCTTGCATAACCAAACAAATTTGATGCAAACAAAACGGGTCGTGTTCAAGAGGCCGGTACCATTACCTTCCTACTTCAGGAAGCAAACTACAACCCTGAGTAATTGAACTTCAGTTTCATCAACAATTGCCAATTTGGGAACATGGTCCAAATAATTAACATAACTGGGAATTCACAGGATAAAATTCTCAATCATTCTTATTATAAACATTAAATATATTTATACAGCATTCTATAATTATGATCCTTTGAAACCATGCAATTTTCACAGGAACTAACTTGGAACTTGGAAATATTCACTTTTGTCTTATTTACAATGTTCACTTTTTATTGGCTGTTTTTATTTTTTCATAAACACCCTAAGTAACCAAGGTTATTTGATGCTGAATAAACTAAAGTTAAATTAAATTGATTTGCATTAAAAGTTTCCATGTGAATATAATGCCATACAAATTTAATTTTCAGCATCTTATCTTAAATTCAAATTAAATTCTCTGTGTGAACAGGCCCTATTAGGTAAAATTATTCCTCATTTTCTTCTCTTTGTAGATACCCAAAGAATTCATTGAGTGAATGACAGTGCCCATATAAAGTTCTTACAAAAGACTTGATTATGTGAATGGCAGTGCCCATTTAAAGTTCTTACAAAAGACTTGATTATGTGAATGGCAGTGCCCATATAAAGTTCTTACAAAAGACTTGATTATGTGAATGGCAGTGCCCATTTAAAGTTCTTACAAAAGACTTGATTATGTGAATGGCAGTGCCCATATAAAGTTCTTACAAAAGACTTGATTATGTGAATGGCAGTGCCCATATAAAGTTCTTACAAAAGACTTGATTGTGACAATGACAGTGCCCATATAAAGTTCTTACAAAAGACTTGATTATGTGAATGACAGTGCCCATATAAAGTTCTTACAAAAGACTTGATTGTGTCAATGACAGTGCCCATATAAAGTTCTTACAAAAGACTTGATTATGTGAATGACAGTGCCCATATAAAGTTCTTACAAAAGACTTGATTATGTGAATGGCAGTGCCCATATAAAGTTCTTACAAAAGACTTGATTATGTGAATGGCAGTGCCCATATAAAGTTCTTACAAAAGACTTGATTATGTGAATGACAGTGCCCATATAAAGTTCTTACAGTGCCCATATAAAGTTCTTACAATAGACTTGATTATGTGAATGACAGTGCCCATATAAAGTTTTACAAAAGACTTGATTGTGTCAATGACAGTGCCCATATAAAGTTCTTACAAAAGACTTGATTATGTGAATGACAGTGCCCATATAAAGTTCTTACAAAAGACTTGATTGTGTCAATGACAGTGCCCATATAAAGTTCTTACAAAAGACTTGATTGTGTGAATGGCAGTGCCCACGCAAAGCTAAGAGAACACTTTTTTGAGGGAATGGCAATGCCCATGTAAATGAAACTGTAGCAAAAGAATTCATTGATTGAAATGCAGTGCCCATATGAAGTCCTGCCAAGTGAATTGCAGTGCCCATTTGAAGACCTGCTGATTGAATTGCAGTGCCCATATGAAGACCTGCCAAGTGAATTGCAGTGCCCATATGAATTAAGTTGAAATGACAGACTTGGCTGAATGAATGATGATGTCCATATGAGGCTGTACCAGAAAAAAGACTTAAGTGAATGGAAGTATACTCACATGAATTAAGTTGTAACAAAAGACTTCACTGTGTAAATAGCTGAGTCCATTTGAACCTGTAACACAAAATTTAATACAAAATATCTAACTTGCTAAACAATTATATATACTTTCAATCCCCTCCATTCTTTTCTGGATAATTTCAACCTTTTGCATGCACATCAAGGCTGAAATTAGAGGGGAAGCAGACAGATCAACTATTATCCTTCAAGATTGTATCTCTTCTCAGCATCCAGTTATTTCTTTCAGACCAAATTATCATACTTATTCTAAATTTGATCTACTGATTTCCATAAAATCAATTAACATTTATCAAAAATATTGAGAATGACATGCTTGTTTGATGTTTATAATTGAACTTTCATTTATCAAATAAAAAAATATACAATACTGCAATAACATAAAATGATTAGAGAGGTTTCCCCAAATAAATATTGATCACTACGAATTTCATCGCATTTTCCCATAGTTCTCTACCTCCATAAACAGAAGATTTCACTTTCATCACTGAATGCTCCTAATGTAGCTGGGTCATCAAAATCCCTAGGTGTGCCATCTGTATCCAGTCATGAATTAATCACCATCTTCACTTCATTTCATTCCAATGCTGAAAAGTCCTGAATTATTGCTGACCATCAGATTTAAATCCTAGAATTTCTCAGTTTGTAAATTGTAAAAGTGTCTCACATAATCCACAACTCTTTTCTCACGCACACTAGCTACTACCCATTACATGTACATATATTCCCCAGCTTGCTAAAAGTATATCTTTTACTGCGATACCTCCCTAAAGATTATTACACACATTCAATCAGCAATTAAAAGTATTTCAAGTCAAAATGTAATTATATAGTGACTTTTAGAAGCAAGGGTTTAAACCTTGGAAAAGCTTAATTACTGTAAACCACCTTTTATAAGCAAAATATCTTTTATTTGCAAAACCCCAATGGAAAACTCAGGTTCAGGACAAAATTGGTGGCAATTATAGGTTTCCTGTTCCATTAACTTTTTAAATTCTGTAACTGTTAAGCAACCGTAATATAAAGTAAATCTTTCTTGGCTCACTTATCTGGAAACTATTTTTCAGACAAAATCCCAAGTTACTTCATAATATCAATCCCTTGTTTTCATTTTTTCTGATGCAGCAATCATTCCTCATGACATGAGCATAGTTGACTGTTTAATACATTACATTACAATACATACTTCAATACATTTTTGATTAACAAGATCTTATTAGGTTTTGACAGGTAATTCAGAGTTTAAAAATGTTTGACAGAAACATCCCCACCCAACCCACCCCCATCCATCTTCAACAGGTAAATTGGATCAATTTATCAGAATCTTACTCTTCCTGCATCTGGTTACTGATTCTTATATGTAATCATCAATGCATTCATCCTTCTCTGTCATGGAGTTATTTTTCCACTCTTCTATCAAGGCAGCCTCTAGTTTGTAAAGAGTAGAAGGGGCATTTTAACACCCTCATCTGTTGAATTGGGAACAAAAGTGGACCACACAGAGGCCAGTCAAGTGGATAATTGTGATTATTTGCAAGAAAGTTTTAACAATTTCTGACTACAAGGAAAGAAGATTGTCATAAGATGCATCCATGCACTACTGAGAGAAACATCAACATAAGGTTGACAATCATACAGAACAAACTTGGGCCAACTGTTTCTTCCAATTTTGGTTGAATGTGATCATTATGATTGTCTCTTGTATTCAGGGTGGAAATTACCAAAGAAGCAAGAATGAATAACCCAGTCTTGACATGGCATCCCCATTGTGATCAGTCAGCAACCCTTCCAGTTTCTTTCAGGCGACAGACAAGTTGTTCTAGAGTGAAAATGTTCACAATACAATATGCAAGCTTGTTGTTGCCTTTGACCTTTCATATACAATGCAACAGCCTGAGACCCTTAGAATTTCATCAGCCCTACCCTGATTCCTAAAAATTCAAATTGATTGTAAATATCTGAAAACAATGTAAATCTCCAAAGCATCAAGTGGTATGATTTGATGAGTTACATCGTGTATAGGGGCACACATGGGGTTTCGGTTAAGTAACATATGGGGTTTCAACTCCGAGGCGGTGATTTTTTGCATTTGGAAAATATATTTGTAAAAATCTGTTGCTAATGAAGTCTTCGGTGCCAAATGACATGCGCACGGGTTGTAAGAATGTATTAATCCAATTTAGTGCAATAGGCTGGTTTTTTCTGCAAACAATTCTGGACAGTTTCACAAAAGTTGTGGTGTCACTGACATTCTTTGCTCTATAGTTTTCAAAAGCGGATCTTTGAAGCTCATAAGGATGATAGATAAAGATTGATATAAACACAATCCATGGAAACTTTTTTCACCTTTCGCAGTCTCTATTTCTTTAAGAAATATAAACTTTTGTGGCCAAATTCTAATGACACCACAACTTTTCCCAATCGACTTTTCACTTTTCATCATTCTGTTTTTGACTTTTTTACCACTTTCAATATGTGTTCTCCCACTTCAGGGATTGGTAATTTCAAACACTCAGTTGCACAGTGGTAGATATCTTGTCATTTTTTTTCATATTTTTTCTCACATGTATTAAATTATATTATGCTACCTTTTGTTTCATTTCCCCTCAGAATGAATGTATAAAAATCTTGATTCCCAGAATCAAATCTATTCATGAAAGGGTTTCTGACAATTTAAACCAGCATTAATGATATCTGGATATACAATTATGTTCTTCCCTTGCAACAATATATGTTTGAACATACTAAATGAATAAGCTATATAATTACTGAATGTTAGAAAGTAGTCAAACAGAGTTACCTCTCCTTCCAAGTTTATACTATAGATACTGAAAATCACTTTATATTCACGAGAACTTTATTTCCACATAATTACCTGGTCATGCAAGACAGCTCAAGAACACAATGTTCTTGCATATAATAATATTCTTTAAGATTATATACACATGCAGTAATTACCAAAATTCGTAAAAAATATTTTTCTCCCTAACAATGAGTTATAATTACTAGCTCATGAAAATAAGGTATCTGAAAATTTAGTCATCTCCAGTAACAATTATATAGGCAATGAATGTTTTAAATATTTTCAAGAAAGAATTCTCATCTTCAGCAAATTAATTTTATATCTTTCTAATGTGTGTTGATTGGCTTAACATTATTGGTTAATCCTATACATTGAGCAGATCTGTAACATTTAAAAGAAGTGCTGAGTTCATTTCAAACAAACATGTATCATTTTGTTATAACTATATTTATTTAAAAGTTTTAACACTATACACAAAGTTTTTGTATTAAGTTAGTTATAATATCCAATTTCTTTCAGTTTTGGATCTGCGTCTTCTTTCCTTAACACTGAAATAAAAAAAAAATGCTCATTTTATGACTACATCTTTTCACATTGATTTTGAATACATATATCAGTAACTGTACTCCCTTGGATTTCATTTAGGCCTATGTAATTTGCACACATTAATGGCATGTTTTATTTTATCCACGGAAAAATACCCTAAACATAAAGAATAGAATTTCAGGGACAGTAGACATTACCATTATGCACAATTAGAAGTAAAGAAAAATATCAATTAATTATTACATTTGGAGATAACAAACTCAGAAAATCAATGAAAGGGTTCCTCCTACCTCTACTCTCAGAAATAAGATTTAGGAAAAACAAATTGTTATATGTATTCAGCCTAATGCCGTTAATCGGAACGGAAATCGACAGGCTTTTTGTAGAGAAAAAACCAAGCCCGGTCCTTTAGTTCAGATCCCTATTTATAATGAAGTGATCCTTTAAAATAAGCTCATTCTTTTTACCTCATAGTCTCACTTTTTACTGTTATTTTACTCAATTTACTGTGATCAAAAAGTGAGCTTCTCTTAATAAGTATTATTATGCAAAATGGCCCCAAAACTTGATTCTGGGGCTCTAAGGTAACTTAATTAAGAATCTGCAAAACGGATGGGTTGCAAATATTTGGAATGCAAAATTGCTAATTTTTTTATTTTACAACTTTCTTGGATTAACAAACAAGATAAACATGGATGGATATAATACCTGTAGTTTCTTATCATATGAATATATATTCCCACACAAGTATTACATATAGGATTAGTTTACCAACAGTTATAGAAAGAGTAACTATATATATTAAAAAAAGAGTTATTGCCCTTTTTATATAACGGTACTCTTTCTATCAGTTTCTTCAATGTATAAATCAACAAAATTTATTCCAATAAACTTTCAAGAAACACCATGCAGCATTTCAATTTGAGAAAAATGTATCTGCATGGAGGTGCACACTTAGAGTGCACAGTTGCTAACCATTTAATACACAACCAGAACTTGTACAGAAAAATAATAGTCTTGTTTCCTGCTACCAGCCTGAAAAAAATAGGGTAGGTAGGTCGGAAAATTATTTTATTTTTTTTATTTCATTTTATTTTTTTCCAATGGTATTTGTTGGATATGAACTATTACAAAACCAAATTAAACATGTCATTGGTCAATATTATCGTTTAAAATAAGTAGTGTTTCATGCAAGTCCATATTTAAAACATATATATTTCATGAAATACCACTTGAATGTATATTTTTTCACTTTTGGAACATGAAATTTTCGATTTTCTCTCAAAAACTAAATAAAAACTTTAGGGTCGGGTGCAAAAAAATAGGGTAGGTCAGGTAGCAGGAAACAAGACTATTTTTATTTTTGGCCTTACACACATTTCAATAAATAATGAACATTGGTAAGTTTCTATTTAATCTTAAATTACAAACATGTTTTATTTAATGAACACATCCATTAAATTTGGTAACAAAATTAAATGCATCTACAAAAGTCGAACCTTACCTCTATAATGACAGTGATAAGCCTTTGAGGTGAAGTCGATTCTTCTTTGCTGGGCCATTAAGGGAGCAAAGCTAAGTACCACTGTAACCAAAAAAATGGAAAAAAAAAAACTTTACCAAAACAAACTAACAAGACTGCAGACATTCATACAGGGCCCATAAGTATTCTCACATGTACCAACAGAGAGACAGACTGACAAGGTGATTACTACATGTATAGGATACAGACAGAAAGACGAAGGGACCAAGAGTTTATTACAGTACATACAAACTGTTGTGTTCATCACAGAGAGACAGACAGACCAAGTGACTACTATATGTATAAAGTACATACAACCTGTTCATCTTTGCTAGCTAAGGTTTTTTCTGATCTGCTTCTCTTCTCACAAACCCTTGGCCTATGGTGCTGTCAAAAGTCAGGGCTGCATGTAGGTCAAATGGTTTGTAAGAAAAGTAGCATTTCAGAAACTCTTGGCTAGAAAATATGACAATCTATTGGGTTCACGGACAGACCAAGTGATTGCAACATGTATAAGGTACACACAACCTGTTATGTTCATGGACAGAGCAGGTGATTACTACATGCATGTACATATTAAAGTTACAATCTTTCAGTTGTTTGGTTCTAATACTTGTAATTATTTAGCGGTGAACACTTACTACTGTAATATTGTTCATTATTATATCCCATGATACACTAGTAACATAGGGAAAATAAGTTGAAAAATGCCAAAAGTGTAACTGAAATATTTGAATTAGCTTTAAAAAAAATGATACGCATTTCACTTGGTCATTAAATCACTGTACCGGGTGACAAATACTAATTAACTATAACAAGAAAACTTACAAATTGTACTGGTTACCATCATGAAAGTTGCACCAGGGTTGTTACTGATGTGAAATTTCAATTCCACTCTCCCTGTAAATTAAATTGGGAAAGATTATGATTAAAATAAAAATGAATTCATAATATATGGAATGAATAAAGAAACTATATCACTGGACCTTAAATACCTATAGGCTGATATTACAGGCACTAAATATTTTGTATACGGGGTACCCCCTACCTATATTTACCCCGTATGCGAAACAAGTGCCTGTGGCTGATATTCAAAGTTTTTGTAGCCAAACTTCCATAAAATAAAGTAAGTAAATAATACAGTATCTAAATTCTAACCCCCCAAAAGAAACTTGAATACATTTTAAGAGGATTTTGTATAAATTACATTCAGAACCATTCCTTCAAAAGAAACATTCGTCTAGATGACATCGCCTCTTAGCAATTTGTAAAAGTTTCAATCACTTATCGTTTTTACAATATCTTTGGCATGTTTGATGATGTATAAGGTTATTACTCAAATAGATATGAAAATAGAGAAGAGGAAATTCGAGCTGGTATATTAATTAAAAATATGATACAGAAGCAACTCTTACTTTCAGGCTTAAGATATGCGAACATGTTCCGCATAGTGCGGGCATATGGATTGTTAACGGGACCATAGTGTTTCCCAGAGGCTCCTTTTCCTTCTGACATTTTATTTTGCTGAAAGTCCCCAGAATGTCGTCGGAACCGTGTAAAAGTAGTCCATAGGCCCAAAGAAAACAATTCTTGTGTTTTTTCGAGAATATGAAAAATACAAATTCAAAAAAAAATTAAAAATTGTTCAAAAAGTTGTTGTGTAACAGATTTAAATCTTTTTGAAGCAAAATAGGCCTAATAGAAAAAAAAAAGAATTTCTAAAATCCGGAATAATTTCAGTTCCTCTCGTTTCAAAATTTACAATTTTCTAAAATGGCTGCGCCCAGGGAAGACACAGAGGAGACACACTATGGATCTGCAACTAAGCCTTGTACGGCCAGAACGTGTTTTGATTTTGCCACATTCATGAAAATGCAAGGGAAGACTATTGAAGTAAGTACATCTAATAGTTATTCCCTTGTACCTATTGATTGACAGTAAGAATTAAGTGTTTCATGGTAACTAAGCCCTCATGTCTAGAGTTGATACATGTGACAGTGATCATCAGGTGTGTGGATTGATACCTACTTCTCCTTTAAAATCACATTTGTCAACTATATTTTGAAAAATTAAATAATTTCTTTGTCTTCTTTTTTTTTGGGGGGGGGGGGGGATGTGACTTGTTAACACTAATCCTTGTGAATGAACTCACATGCAGTAAGTAAAATAGGACCGTATTTGACTTATTACATATCAATAATATGTAACTTTTGGTGGTAAATGTTATTTTTGTGTTTTAAATTCAGATATTTAAATAAAACTTACGAACTAGCAATATTGAAAAAAATGATGCAATAACTTAGTAATGTTTCAGAAACATACTAGGGCTGGCACGATATATCGAGATATCGATATATTAAGATATCTGTGAGGACGATATGCATATCGATACATATGAAGAAATATCAAAATATCGCCCAAAAAAATCTGACTACTATATTTCTTTGTTCATTTAACATTTGGGGTTTAATAATATAAAATAAATAAGCTAAACATAACTATACAAATGAAATAAATAATAACTAACACCACTTAAGTAAAATATTTTTGTTTTACAGAATATAAACAACTATTTTGAAAAAAATATTCTTATTTGAAAAGAATTTGTTTATTTCAATGCAAAAAAACATTTTATAAGCAATTAAACATATCGTGATACATATCGTATCATGGCTCAAATATCATTATACGTATCGATATAGGAAAAGTTGTATTGTCCCAGCCCTAAAAAATACACCATTACTGATTATGTCATTATCTTTATATACTACATGTATATGACTCACCTGCAATCCTAATATTTTTTAAGGTGTGACCGTTGGGGCGAGTGCAGTTGTACCTTCAAAAATGCACCTGAAACTTTGACCCACCACTTCAAACGTCAAGTCGCATGAGACATTAAGACTGTGACGTCACACGAGAGCTCATCAGGGTTTACGGAAACAGCTGAGCGTCTAGTTGAAACTATAGACCTAGTGCAATTTTTGTCGAAAGACATTGCAGAGTTATTTTTGTTTCTTTTAAAGATTTCTACGAACTGAAAGCCTCTTTTGCTTTACGTTATTATTTATTTATTTATTATGTACAGATTTCAACCCTAATTTCCTCTTTCTCACATGTTAGTCTATTGAGCTTGCTGCCCTGCTATAATTTTGTATTTTCATTAGGGATGTCAAATCAGTCAATTTTTAATACACTTATCGTTTTTACGTTTTTTGGCATCGAGTACCCGGGTACTCGGTAAAAGTGTAAATAAATATGAACAAGTAAATTGATGAATGTAAAACATTTTAAACACCTGTAGAAATAAAACCACATGCTCTGATAGGAGGTTTACACGTAAATGCATTTCTGTTGTAACAATGATGTTTTCCAGAACATTTTATTTCACTGAAAGTCGTGCCCACAAATTAAATACATTTTTAAGTTCAATTTATTTATCAGATAAACACAAGAAATAAAATCGTAAGTTGTTCATGATGTTTTTGTTTAAAAAAAATAAGCTACTCCGTAATTGTAATGTAACTCTTTGTTCATTAGATGTCAACGTTTATATCAGTCGTACAGTTTGACTTAAACTTGACCAAGTTCTTACAGAGCCAATTTACGATTTTCGTATACTTTACGATCCTAGATTTTATAGTATCACGGGACGGTATTTTGTAGTTTGGTGCAACGATGAACATCAGTTTTTTAAAGCCTTTGCCTTCAACTATTTGTACATGTATTGGCATGTAATCAAACAACCATAACAGTCGCTCGTGTGTGTGGATTGATACCTACTTCTCTTTTAAAATAATTTACGGCATTTTGGACAATTAAAAAATTATCTAATTTATTTAATCATAACAGACCTTAAACGATGTTCAGTGAAAACAAATAATTAAAGAAAATCAAAAAATAAGGGTAGAAGACAGCCCCTGGTAACAGGTGCTTGGTCACGAAAATTACTGTATAAACACTGCCACGGGCGATAACGAGTAGGAAACCCTAATTACTGTATGTACAAGTGCAATGTTATTTTTTAAGTTTTAAAACAGATTGTTTAATGCATTAATAAATAAGCTTAGAAATATTCAAAAATATACATCCAATAACTTACTAATGTTTCAGAAAAATACACCATTACTGTTTATGTCATTATCGTTATATACTACCTGTATAACCGGGTACTCGTTGACATCCCTAATTTTCATATTGATATCTATGATAGGATTAATTTCTCAGATAATATTCTCCATTATACAGGCTTCTCCATCATGCAATCATGTTGCAACGCCATGGCTACATAAACTGCACAGCTGGGGCTCATTCCAAAGAGGGTTATACCCATTTATTTTATTTTTACACAAATAATGCTTCTTTTATCTCAATCAAATGACTATTACATTCATATTATAATACTTTTCCATCTATTTAAGATTTTTCCAGGTGTACTAACCCAAAATTAAAATTCAATTTAAGTTGAGGCCTAGAAAAAAAAATATGTTTGTTTCCCTTTCTTACACGTTACCCTAATTTATAGTGCCGACCTTGCTATAATATTTTTTTGCTTTTGTCCCATGTCATGATGATAATTTCAAGATTTCATATTCTGGGAATTATAATCTCATGCAACTTTGTAAGCTTTTCTACATAAACTGCAGAGCTGGGGCTCATTCCATTAAAGTTTAAGTCACAGAAATGCTTATTTTTACACAATTTCTTTTGTCATTCAATGTTATTGCATACATGTTTTGATTAAAGAAGCATTTAAAAAAATTTTCAACAAAAAAAAAAATGCAACCTACCTACCCTATATTTTTTCAGCAAACATGAAAAATACGGAAAGATATCAAACATATAATTTTTTATAGGCCTGACCACTATTTGTACATAATAATTGTGTTGTGCTTTTGCTTACAGACATATAATTGATATGTGATATATTTGTCCCTGTATTAAACACTACATAAAAATTGTATTGTGCATTGTTGCATCAACTTACTTTCAAGAGCTATGATTTGACAGAACAGCAGGGCTAATGTGACTCAGGCTAGCATTGTGACCAATGGGGCTCTTGTTTGTTTCGATTTCTCAGTTTCCACACTATTTAATTTATGACAGAAGAGCACTGAGACTTCCACAAAAATGCATTTAACTAAAAACTTCATTACAGCATCGCGTCCAAAATGCACCACTGAATAACTTTATATTGATGCATGTATATCTAACATATTGTTCAAGGAGACTCTTTTTTACGAGTCCATTAAAATTTAAATCCTTTTTTCATGCATAGTAACAAGGTGGCTAAAGCATAGCAGCTACTTACTTGAAATAGTATACAAAATGAAAGTGACATAGAGTCTTTTTGCCACAAAACTGGAATATTTAATCTCATTAAATTTACCTTTGTACTACCTTTGTACTTCAATATTTATCAGATTGTTCAAATATTATGGTAATTTGGATATAAACTTATGAAACAATACATCTATTTGATGAAAATTGCTGTGATCAGGCCCTCTTTAATCTGAAAGCTCCATTGCTAGTTGCTGATAGCAATTTAAAAAAAATAACCAACAACACTTTTAAAAAAAATAAACATTTATTATCACATAGTTTTTGATCAAATAATATTTTTTAAAAAATCATGCTGCCTCATACATCTACCACTATGAAAGACAATACATATTTTTATACTGCCATCGGAATGCAGTTTAGTATACACAACCGAAAGATATATTTCCATTTTGAATGAAAATAAAAACAACAGTCTTTCTCTCCCTCCCATTCACAAATCACAATTGTACAAATCTTGCATTATAAATAAATATATAAATAATTTTGTAAGAGATTCAATAAATGTACAAATAAAATAATTGCATATTATTGCAAAAGTAAAATATATCTTAAAATAAGTTTTGAACAGTTTACTCCATGCAGTGAGTAGATTTGAATTGGTTGTAATACCACCTGATCACGATATTGTTAATCTGACCATTTCCTGATACCAAACATGTTGTGTTTACTAGGATTAATATACGTGTGATTATTCATAACCACGTACACCACACTGCCCTTTGATAAAAAGAACATGGATGGACCTAGCTGCTTTCCAAACATCTGTTTGTACCCAAGAATAAACTTTTCCTCCATCAGTGTTCTGACGTTGCCGTTGGGATCCATCACGTTAATAGCTAGCCGTATTAACACCTCTTTTGAAACTGGCATGTCCACGGTATAGGTATCCATTTGAATTCTCGTCTGCACATCATAATAACCGCTAGAGGGCAGCACTATATATTTGTCCTCAGAAAAGTCCATCCCGCCATGCACATACGAATTCTTGTCTGTCTGCGACCATTTTATAATTCCTTTAAAAAAAATTAAATAAATATCATTAATAAATGAAATACGTAAAATCAGAAATAGAAAAGGTCTACTTTCTATCCTTCTAGATAATTTTATTTACGTGAATTTCCAGAAGTTTGGCGAATAATTACCGTGTTTGGCTTCAGTGTGTTTGTACTGCAAAAGGGCTATTGGGCCTTGTTTCAGTCGTTCTGTGAATTATTAAATGATAAATTAGTAGTAAAACTGATTTTGAAAGTATGATAATGTTATAAAAGTGTAATGAATATGACAAAGGTGAAAATATACTTTCTTACTTGTATCATTATTTTCTACACCGGATCGAGTGGGAGAAGCCGACACGTGTGAATTCTGGAGATTAAAAAAAAGTTATTTAATAGAGAGAAAATGTGCAAGACTATTTCTAGATGTAAAATTGACAGAGCAAGATTAAAAAAAATCTGAACTAAGTTCAACAAACCTTGACTATCGTTAGAAGGCTTACAACCCAACATATACAGACTGATTTAAAGTTAATCATTTTGAAGATTAATTAGTCACTTCTACAAAGTGGACTGTCGATGTCATTTATATATAGTCTAACAGGAATCTCTGAAATTCCGTGACTAGCGCCTCTATATTTGTATTATTGCAAGCTATGTATATTTTTAGTTCTTACCTTTGAAGACGTTGACTAATGCTACTAGTTGGGGAATCCACAATTCCAATTTCTTAACACATTTTACAAAGGCTTAAATAGCGTGTATGTCTGCATCCTTATTTTAAAAAAATAAATTAAAAAGGATTGTTGCTTCCGTAGCATTTAGACAAAGATTCAATTTTTCTGCCCATCCAGGCACAGGATCTTTGTGCAGGCCACGTCACAAACCCCCAGGCAAAGTACATTAAGTCAAAGGGGCCCTATAATGTATGACACAATAACAGTTCCGTATTTGCATTAATTCACTTAAATTCAGTGATCAAAAGTAAATGGTCCTAGAAGGCGTGTGATAAAAAAGTATTGCTTTAAAAAGTGGGGAAACGCTTTCATTTATGTATCTTATTTATTTTCCAATAGAAAAACGACATAATCATCGACAGGGAATTGACATTCGTTAAAAAAAAAACGTTAAAAAATGGGTAAATTATTATTTAACGAGAATGAAACTAACGATGCACGGCTTCTTTTATTTATTTCTACGTTTAGTGCAATCACAAGCAATACTTTTCGCTGACAATTGCTCTTAGGATTAGGGCGTGGGAGTTCTGTAATTTCCAGAAGTTAGTATGCAAAGAATTTAATAACCGTACAGCCAAGGCCGTTGACCGTCACAGGGTTTAAACAACTCCTGTAGATAATATTTTGGGGATTATTGGAGGCAAATAGTTATCCAGATCTATAGATTTGATAGATACATAATTATAGGATGAATGAAAACTTAGTCATTGCTCGTTTTTTTAACGACCACACAAAATGAAAATATAAATAATCGAAATATGCTGGTGATAACCCTTTTGCGTCCTTTTCAAATACTAGTATTTTAGAAGAAATGAAAACTTGAAGGGGTATTTAATTGATATTCATGCACTCAAGCAAAAAATACAGCATTTTTGCAGTTAATTACCATTTTCTCGCTTCTAGATATATTTAACGTAAGAGTGATAAATTTGAATTAATATTTTTCTTTCTTTAATCAACATTCCTGATATACATGTATGCCCTGCAATACAAGTGTGTATTATCAAGTTCAGACTTTGAAATGCTAATCTAAATCATCGTTGATTTGTGGTTTTGGGTTTATGATTTCTCTGTTGCGTAAGAAATTATTACAAAATAGTGAAAATACAAATACGTCAACCAATTTTCCGTCCGTCAGAAAAATGTGTCTCGCCAATCCCCAACCCCCTTCCTTTCATTATGCAATACTTGTACTTTTAGATTTAATTGTAAATTTTGTCAAAGTTTTTAACATGACATTGGTTTCGTGTTCAGCGTCCTTCATGTAACATTTATACGATTAAATTAAAGTGTCCATCTATCCATGACATGAGACATCGCTGTTATTATTTTATTTACAGAAGAAAATGGAAAAGAACAACAAGAAGCAAAAAGAATGTCCACTTGACAAAGACAGTTTAGGGCGAAACACGTGGTCTTTCCTCCACACAATGGCGGCTTACTATCCGGAGAGACCATCTGAAACACAGCAGAAAGACATGTCCAATTTCATCCATCTTTTCTCCAAGTTTTTCCCTTGTGACTTCTGTGCAGAGGACCTTCGCAAGGAGTAAGAGTCTCGTTTTTTTTATTGTCTGGTTACATTAGTTTGCTGTAGAGCAGACTTGTGATTTTGTTTTTGAAATTATGTGTGTGTCATAAGAGGATCATTAAAAAATACATCTTCATCATATTGTACCGGTATTAATTTTAGGAAATTCGAGATATACTGTAAGTCGTTTTAATTCCACGGTGTTAAATTTTCACGATTTCTCAAAAAGTTCCAATCGCGATGGTTTTAATTTCACGCTGTAAGAAAATTTCTCACAATCATTTAAACGTTTTAATAGCTAATGATAGCTTTCACGATGGGTTTATTTTCGCGGAAAAACGATGAATCGCGAACATAGCGAAATTAAAACCATCGCGATTATTTGCCAATTTACAGTATCATATTTTCATAACCCCCCCCCCCCCCCCCAAAAAAAAACAAAAAACTGAAAAGTTATAATAAAGTCTATACATATTTTTTAATGTTCCTGGTTGATCACCCATTTAACAATTTAAAAAGTGTCTGCTATAAGGTAAGGTATATTTACACTGCAGGTATGGCGAGGTTAGGACCCTTGATTTGTACAAATTAATTCACGAAAGATAGAACTTCATGTATTTTAAAATTTGGTCATGTCATTTTTAGTTAATGATTTACATAGAACTATAGCTATCTGATTGAAAAAAAATCGGAGAGAAAAACCAGAGTTTGTCTATCCAAAGTTATCAACCAAAAAAGCAACAGTTCAGCAGCTAACTAAGGTACACTTATATTCAGAACGTATATGAGCCACGTGACTATTTGAAGGCTACTTTTTTGCATGAAGACCACAGTGGCCCTTTTCACAAAAAAAATTGTAACGACTTTATATCTTTATTTTTAGACTGAAGACCAACAAACCAGAAACAGGATCACGTGAAGAGCTCTCTCAGTGGATGTGTAGATTACATAACAAAATAAACAAAAGAATCGGGAAACCTGAGTTTGACTGTAATCTCGTGGACGAGAGATGGCGAGATGGATGGAAAGACGGAAGTTGTGGATAACCAAATTTATATTTAGGGAACCGTTAACTGTGATATTCCAATGGCATTTTATATTTTCACTTTACTTAACTCAAAACGAAGAGGGGGTGAGAGAAAGAGGGAGAGAGATTGTACATATCTGTTTATTATACACGTTTGTGTATCATAAATAAATTGGCATTGTTAGCATTTATATATATATATTAAAAAAAATAATCATTTTCACAATCGTTAAACTAGGTTTATCGGTTGTGAATTTAGTTTACAAACCGAAAACTATAGAACAACGTTAAGATTTTTCTGTAAACCATAGTTAACGCGATAACCTATGTTTCACAACCGTAAACTATACTTAACGCTGAAAACAATTATTAGCGATTGCAAAACAGATTATCTGATAAATACAGTTTCACGATTTGTAAACTATAGTTTACAAACCGTTAACTATAGTTAACGATCTGATAAATATAGTTTCACAATTTATGAAACTATTATTAACAACTCTTAACTATAGTTTACGATTGTAAACTATAGTTTACAAACGTTAATCTATGTTTATCAACAAAATCTATTGTTAACGCTTTATTACAGACAGATAAACTTAAATTAACATTCGTAAACTATAGTTAACAACCATTAAATATAGTTTTACAGATGAAAACTATACTTAATAACTATAGTTTACGGTTTGTAAACCATAGTTTACAGTCGATAAACCTAGTTTATCAATTGTGAAACTATGATTATCTCATTTTTGTGAATTTGGCGTGCCATATATATACAAAAAAAATTCGTTTTCTGAATTGTCAATGTTTGATGGCCCTTGTGAATTGGTGAAAGCTGGAAATTAGATTTTATTAAAATTTTTATGTATTTATTTATTTATTTTTGCATGTAAAATACTCTAGTAGTCCCGAAAAATTGACAAAATTCCAATCAAGCCACACTGTATTGAATATGATTTCTGAACATTTTCAGCAGGAATATGAACATAGAATATTCCAAATAAAATGATCATACAGTATTCAATATCGCTGAAAATACTAAACATGGGCCGGCAACTTTGCATTGAAAAAGTTCAGATCCATAGACCTAAGTAAAACGTCAATGTTTAGATCACATGAATTGTTTAATATACGATGTATAATGGTACAGAAAAACTCGTTCACAATAGAGGATCCTCCCTGATGCAATAAAATAAAACACTTCATCATACGCGAAGAAACAGAAATGAATCCTGCATGGCTCACATAACAAGCAACAAGCTAGCTGCAATAATGTAGCCCTCTCCGATTTTTTTTATCTGATATTTTCTGGGGAGGGCTACAATTCCATCGCATCTCCATAATGGTGCAAATTTATTTTTTTTGATACGGGTGATTGGAGGCAAAATAAATTATTTTTACATTAAACTTACTTCTTATAAGACGGAATTTTTGTTCACTGTCAACAACATAGCCTGTTAAACTCGAAAACCATGTAAAATAAATCTGTGTTTTTCCCAGCTGCAACATTCAGCAGCCATGACAGTTCACGCGTGACGTAGTGAGACTTTCGCTTGAAATTTGGAACAACCAAATAAAGCAAATGTCGATGTTTATAAACGATTGTGCTATAATATATTACAAAAACATCGATAAATAAAACCATTTCAAGTGTTACTTTTGCGCAAACGGCGATACCTATGCTTAAAATAAGGGAATTCCTAGTAGATCCGCTCCTATAGAACCTAAATTCTCATTGGCTGTCCCAAAATACAATCCATCAAGGTCAGTAAACATGGCGGATAAATTCAAGTTAAGCTGTTGACACACACGAAAAATAACCGATATATGGGTCGTTGTGAATATTTTTGGATCGATTTATATTTTGCATAATTACATATTTGGATTCCAGGTAAGAGATAATAATAAAATAGCCGTTTACTGATAATTTGAGCCGAAATATGTGCGGGAGTGATCCACTGCCGCATCTGCGCCATTATATATAGAGATCCTAAGGAGTTGTAGCCCTCTCCAAAAAAAAAAAAAAAAAAAAAAAAATCGGAGAGGGCTACATTATTGCAGCTAGCAACTAGCCTGTCTTTTAGAAGTTATGCAATAACTTAATTTTCAAAACATTCAGGCGAAACATATCGTTTTGTCACACTGGTTGCCAATGTATCTCGAAACAAAATGTAAGGATGCGACTAGCATAACTTATTCTAATAAAATCCTCCTTAAATCCTGATAGGGACGTAGGTCACATAAGTAGTGGAGAACTGGGCTTTGTTCAGAAACCTATGACGTGGACCATGGCGAGACACCTGAAATTGTTAAAAAAAGAAAAATTAGACAATTATGTAAAAACTCAATTAGTCACGCCTACATGTAAATATTTGATACATATTATCAAAACACAATATCTCAAATAAAGTTATGCGAGAAAAATGCAGCATATTTGAAATGATATTAAAAATTCACCACCTTACCAGAGTCATTTGTCTCAGTGCCTGATTATTACACGCCCAAGGGTTTCCTGAAATGTCAATAAAATTCAGTTTGATTACAATCAAACCAGTCGCCGCCCTCGTCTCCATTGTAACGTGAAGCGGTCACCCATCCAAGGGTTAAACAGGCTCGCCGTTGCTTAACTTGCCTGAAATAGAGGGAGACTCTACCGCATCACCAGAAAAGCTAGCTCACTGGTGAGGCAGTGTAAGTTCCCTATATACTGTTCGCTACACTTCCCCCCGCTCAGGGAAGCTTCGACCTGAAGCTTAGCATGAGTTTTCTCTGAGTGACTGGGCCTCTTCAGCTACGGCAGCCAATGCCGTTCCCGGGCACGAAGTCCGTACCTGGACACAAAGTCCTAGCCTTAGAGCTTCCTGATGCAGATCAGATACGACAATCCCTGCCGTCCACAGACACGAAGTCTGTACATGGACACTAAGTCCTAGCTCTAAGACTTCCTGAAGCAGGACACCAGACACCAGAGTCACTACGCTGCCACCAATTTTGTAACGTGCAGCGCGGTCACCCATCCAAGGGTTAAACAGGCTCGCCGTTGCTTAACTTGCCTGAAATAGAGTAATGTTATAATTTTTCACCAGAAAAGCTAGCTCACTGGCGAGGCAGTATAAGTTCCCTATATACTGTTCGCTACACCATCAAGGGGAGGGGGATGAGGGTAAACGAATGAGGCACTTGGCTAGCGAAGATGACTATCCACTGGCTCCTTAATTTTGATGGTCGCGTGACCAAATTCAAAGAATTGTGGTCCACCGCTTTCGGTTTCTTAGTTTATGAGCCGCCATCGCTTATGTCATATTGCATCAAAAATGAACGCCCTATTGTACTGAGTATGCCAATCAAAAGAAATCAACAAAATTCAAAATTTTCAAAATTAGGTCAAACATAAAGTCAAGGTCAAGGTGTAAAACATCACAGCATGCTGGGAAGTATCCTGTCACAGTTAATGCACGTGTCAAATATGAAAGTCCTATCTCTTCTCAATCAAACGTTATATGGAAAGATGAGGTTTTTTGGAAAAATAGGTCAAGGTCCAGGTCACGGGGTCAAAAACAGTAAATTTAGAAGAAAGGTTTTGATACAGATAATACTAGTATACATGGTTTATATGAAAGCCCTCTCCTTTCATATTCTACCGTTATAACCAATTTAAAGTAATGTTATAATTTTTGAGTAGGTCAAACGTCACGTCAAGGTCAAAGTCACGGTATCAAAAAACCATAGTATATTTGGAAAGTTCTTGTCAAAGGTAATATACATGTGAAAAAAAAAAATGAAAGCCCAATTTTTTTCATTCAAATGTTATGACCAAGGTTGAAGTTTTTTTGTGACAGACGGACAGACTGACTGACGACTGAGATTTAATGTCCCCTCGCTTTCGCGAAGGCCAGGGACAATAAAAGAGCTAGTGAAAGGTTTGATTTTAACATTTTTGTTCCGTAAGATAGTAAAAACAGTAAGATATGCAGTAAATCTCTCTCTCTCTCTCTCTCTCTCTCTCTCTCTCTCTCTCTCTCTCAAAATGAAACTTTTAAACTGTATATATCACCTTGAATATAAACTGTATATCAAATATTTTACCAGAAAAACTTCCTGTCTTCAAACTTTTGTAGAATTTCTTTCTGATAATCTTATTATGATTATCACTGGAAAACCTTATGTGCTATCAAAATTGATTACGTGGCCTTAATTAAATATTAATCGTACTGATAAATACGAAAAATTGATATTTCAGTAGTTTATCGAGTATATTCTCCGGTCTATCAATATATATTTTTTTTTGGAGAGCCACATATCTGCAGCTAATTTTTTTTTTTTATTTCATACTTGTAAATGTGACAAGGAAAAAAAAATACATGAATTTTTAAAAATCTAAATGAGTTAATTATTTTCAGCTTGAGACTGAAAACATGTATTAATATTTTGACAATGACCCCGCCCCAGTTTCTCTTAGTAAATTATACACTTACTGTTTTGAATGGTCCCTGCCGTTTTGGGTCTACCTAATTTGAGATCTAGGGGATAATCCAGACTAATGCTGGACCTGGGACGTTCTGGTCTTCTGTACAGGATATCTGGGTGCCAGTCAAACTGAAACAAAAAACTCTCCAAACTATAAATACTGTATATTCCCAACTGGTATGAACATTATTGAATTAAGTAACCGTAATATAGCATTTTAGATTTCAATTTCACAAAAAGAGTAGCTGCACTTATACGGACATCTTTGCTATCCAAGGGTTTCTGATACGCTACCTTAGAACAGAGTAAATCTCATTTAAACTGATATTACAAAACTATATACAGGACTGTTTCGAACCGATAAAAGGTAAATAATCTATCAAAAATAAGAATTAAATACAAGTATATGATTTTTCTAAAGCAGAGAGCTACAGTTCTGCAGCTAAAAAAAGGAGTGCAGCAACACCTTTTATCCAAGGGTTTCAGAACAACGTAGGACTGGACAATTTGCGCTTTTTCATCGGAACATAACAAAAATTAATTTTAAAAAACTTGGTACCTCCTCTTCCTTTGCTCCTATTTTGATTAGAAATTCATTTTCTGCTTTCTGTTTCAAGTCCTCAGATTCAAACTCCATATTCCGCGGCGGGTGCATCCGGCAATTATCTGCCATTACGACCACTGAATCTCATCACAGTCTACACTGTAAGTTCTGTAAATATTTTACCTGGTCTGTTAAAAAAAAACTTCTAGATTTAATTCCTCCACTTCAGAACTGATCAGCAAACATGTTTGGAGGCATGCATTTTACTACCAATATGGTAATCCCGGGATATCTTTTATCTCTTCACTTAGAATGTATTTTGTTTGAACTTGAGTCAATGATAATATTCGAATATATCTCAGTTCTTAAGGAAAACACCACAACACTCAAACCTAAATTTGGTGTCACTTAAAGCGGTTATAGGTCATACGATCTTAGCCATAATTTCATTACATCATTTTAATACTTGAATTATGTAATACATAAAAGAAATCAAAAAATTATATCGGGATTATTGAGGCCTGGTCAAACGTCCAGTTAAGAATTAAACACTTAGAAGGTCTCTCGGATTTATATTTACTGTAATATACTTACTTTTAACACTTTCAAAAGAATTTGGTATTTACCTTTTTAACAAGAAACTTTAATGTACCAGAATCACTAAAGGCTCAAAATGATATCGCTTCACATGTTCCCTGTTACTGTTTATTCTAACGATTAACTGAAAGGGAATTACGAGGCATTTCCAAATAAATTGCAAACAAACTGTACATATTATTTGCATAAAGATTTGAGTAGCATACACCGATTCTACCTGTATCCTGCATTTCAAATGTTGGTCGTATGCGCTGTATAAAGCTCGCCGTATGCAACAAATTAACTTCAAATTAAACCTTTGCATTGAAAATTAAAATTAACTTCTTTTTTTAAAAAAAAAACTATTAATTAATTTAATTTATTTGAAGGTCAGAGGTCAAAAATCAAATCATAGGCGGAAACATCTTGTTAAAGGTACATGTAATGCACGTATTAAAAGATGAAAGCCCTTTTTTCTCACTTAAAAGTAATGAGGAATGATAACATTTTTGAAAAGTGGGTTAGCTTCAAGGTCAAGGCCAGTGTCAAAAGTCAAAATTTAGAAAGGTCTTGTGACAGATGATATGTATGTATAATATGAAAGCACTATGGTGTGACCAATTTACAGCAAAGTTCAAATTTTTGAAAAGTAGGTCAACTACGACATATGGTCATAAGGTAAAATTCATAGTATATTTGATAATGTCTTGTCACGGGTAATGTACATGTAAAATATGAAATCCCTGTTGTTTTTATTCAAAAGTATTACCAAGGTTAACAAAAATTTTGACAGACTGTCAGACGGACAGACTGTAAGACGAATGAGATTTATTGTCCTCTGTTTTCCCGAAAGCGGGGGGGGGGGGGGGGGGACAAAAATACTCAGTTTATCTGATCTTCCCACAGACAATCGGAGACTGCAGAAAGATAAAGGCACAGAAATAAATACGAATTTATTCTAAGGCAAATTTTATTCACTTCCAGAACATTATGCAAATCTACCAAAGGAAATGTTGGAACTGAAAAAGGCTGCTTCTGTGCTTTACTTTTTATTTTGTGTATAAGGATTTATTTCAAAAGGCGAATGGTTTGGGCTCTTTATATTATCAACTAAAAATTACTGTTCTTAGAAATAAAAACCTTACTTTCATATGAAATGAAACACGCTTAAGGAAATACGTAATTATCAGAAATTCTCAAACAAGTTTGGATAAACTAGAAAATTTATATCTTTTCAAAACTTTTTTTTTGATAATGCATGCTAATTTTTTGTCGAAGAACATATGATGACACTTTAATCTTAAACTGGGAATATCTTATAAAAATTATCAGGAGTTAAGGTACGTTACGTCCTGAACACAAAAAAGGGTCTTTATTTCATCGGTCGACAAAGTTTGGACTTCTATTTTAAAATCAGATTAGAATATTGTCTTACCTCTCTATAACAGGTATCAAAAAATATATTCGAATGTCATGAACATGTCGATGTTGTCATTATGTAAAATATTTATTTGTCCTGAACTTTTATCAGTGCATCGCCGTACAACCACAACGAAGTATAAGGCCATTTCAATTTGCATACAAACGTTGATAAAATGGATCTATACAGGGCAAAAGCAACTTTAAATGGACTTTCAAAAGAAAATCAATTTAAAGAAAACTTACCCACGGTACATATATACATCTTTTATTCCTTTAAAACAAATTCCTTCTGCTATCTGTCGATATCTAGAGTCGTTTCTTTAATCAACATTATTGTCTGGAATATTTCCTTTGAAAGCAAATTCTCCATAAAGAACAACATAGATTTAATCTAACTAAGATATCTAATCCAGACTTTGGATAATTTTACTCTGTCACCTGTTCAATTGTACTTTTATCTACAAAGTATCAATTACTATCGGAGAATTCTCGAAGAAAGAAGATGGGTGGATAAGGCGGCCGAAGTGCCTATAGTGTGACAGGCATAAGTGAAAAATTAAATCTCAATGATATCCAAATTTTAATTCATATTTCGTCTAACATTAAAGTATTCTTTATTTAAAATCTCTACCTTGTGCAAAAATATTTGTTTGATAAAACCTTTACTGGGGTACAAATATTTTTGATTATCTGACCTTGCCATTTGAATTTGACCCACTTTAAAAGAAAATCCGTCTTAATAAAACTTTTAGCTAGCCTGAGCTGAAGGCTCGGGTGAGCTTTTCTGGTCACTCTTTGTGTAGTGTCTACCCGTCTATCTAGAAAATTTTCACTTTTTAAAGATCTACTGGGTCAATTTTATTCAAATTTGCCAAAAAGCATCCTTGTGTAAAGAGGATGTACGTTTATTCACAGGAAGTGCCACATCCTCTTTCAAGGAGGGAAAAAATATGTGAACATTTAGTGGCATCTTTTAAAAATCGTCTATTTAAGAACCACATGTCCATAACAGATGAAATTTATTTGAAAGTTTCATCACATTAGTTTTTTTCAAATCATGACCCTTGGGGTTTGGTCCAATCTAATTAAATTTAGGTCTTAAATACGCTCCGATATTATGATGGTCGCTGTTCATAAAAAGACGACCACTGTGAAATATAAGAGCTATAGCCCCATCCAGTCAAAAATAATGGGAAATGTAGAAGTGTCTACGGACAAACAAAAAGATGAATGGACAGGGAAAAAAACATACCCCCAGATTTTCGATTACGGGGCCATAAAAACAGCAATAACTAGAGGTACTGTGAGCAATGAGCTCACTAAATGATACCCCCGCCTCTTTTATGAATATAATGACAGTGACCATGTTTTGCTATGGGAAATCCAAAATATGTGTCCGATCAAAAAGAAAAATAAAAGATTCATAATGGCGCAGCCGCCGTTGACAATGGTTTTCGAGGGGTGAAAATTTTCAGTGTTACACTCAACTACATGCAATATTTATTATATTATACTGAATGTTTTATACAAATACATATTACATAATACTAAATTCCGCGCAATCGCTATTTTTGGGAATACCACCCGTCGTCAAGCAGTGTTGACTGTTGCTACGCAGGAGGGCGTGGCTTCATTATTCAGCGGGTAGTAGTGTTTTTATCAAATTTTTCTCGACGAATCAGATTCAAGTAATTTACATGAAAGTATGATATCATAAAATATAAAACACTGATTCGCTCGCATCAGGCAAAGTCTGTATAATAGTGTAACATAATCCACAACACACATAATTCACACATTACATAATTACAGTTTTAATCTTAGATAATGACAAGATGATGCATATAAATAACTGAAGTTTAAAATAAATAAAAAGTTTAACAGAAAAATATACTAAAATATACTTAAATTCATTTATTTTAAAGTATTTAATTTATCTGCTATTTCTATTTGAAAAAGTCTAATTTCTCATTGAAATAGAAGTAAAAAGTCAGATTTTTAATTTAAAAAATAGCAAATTTACCTGTCCTCTACTCCCACAGAGTTTTAATAATTACTGTTTTCACAATAATGATATGTTTATTCAGCTAATTATTTGTTTACGCAAAAATTCCACCTACCCCCACAAGAAATTTTACTTTTTGCTACCTGATTTTCAACAAGTGGGAATAGCTTGAATAAACCAATGCTGAGCCCCCAAAGAAATTTTGGTGGTAGTTAATAACTACCAGGATAAGAAGTAGCCTATAACGTATAGAATTTTAAAGTTTTATGCACCAACTTCAGAAGTAACTCCCAAATCACCTCATCTCAGTACAGAAATAAACAGATCTTTTCAATAGTAAAAGTGTCTAGAAAAAGTCCAAAGTTTGTTTAAAGAACTACATAGAACACACTTAAATAAGAAAATTCTCCTTACTTTAAATATTTATTTCCATATTCACACTTACAATCTGGTACAGATAATGATACGATTTTTTTTTCACTTTTAAATGATATACAACATCTCATCCCCCCCCCCCCCACAAACACACACTGTAACGTAACTAAGAAAAGATCGACCGCTCCTGCAGGCTATAATGATTTTATTCCAGAACTTGTGTTTGATGTTGGCTTCAATAAGGTAAAATACACATGTACCATGCACTCATTTGTGCGAAATACCTGATGGTCCGGGGTATTCTACTCAGGCCAGTAACAAGGATTTCAAAAGAATGAAGTGGCTATAGGTGGCCAAATATCCCACACTATCTGAGTTGTTGGAATTTCCCCGTTTGTCATCTAACAGCAACGAAAAGTGGAGAGGGGCAGGGTATACAGCATTGAAATGCGAATTTCAGTATAAAAACTACAGCAAAAGACTTGACTCTTTAATCAGAACCCCTCCTCATTTTAGGAGCCTGATATATCACTGGAATTGCAGTTATCACAAAATATGGTAATGTTATCTTTTGAGACATTTTAAAAACAATTGTAAAATCAGATCGAAACAATTAAAACATCGTTTTTCAAGGTGGTGGGTGTGCAAACTTGCAATTAAAAATGTATTACATATTTGTTTAAAGGTGTTTTGAAATAAACAAAGGAGTCGGAAGCAAAATGTAAAGGGGAGGGCTAAACCATCTAAAAAGGTAAACCCCAATTTCAATGCCTATACTATTATGACTATATTTGCAAAAAAAGTGAGGGGAGAGGGGGCTAAGCCCCCGGCCCCTAGCCCCCCCGGTTCCGACGCCTATGATAAATTTTATAACTTGATAAATTTTAACAATTTTTTTTGTAAGAATATAGAATATCCTAATGAATGTTAAAGATTGTTTCAAATTACAAATACCAGTAATTTTTGGCATGCTACCGGAAACGCGTTTTTTATTTGGCTCAATTAAAAAAATAATCTGAAAGAAAAATAAATTTTGAAAACAATTAATTTATTTTATTCTGATTTGATCTGATATTTATCCAGTCCAGAATCATGTATTATTTTTTCATAAAGTCATTTGAACATACTTCCGGTGTTCCGAGCTTATGGAAATCGTGAGTAGTGTTCATGTAAGGCGGGCAGCCCGATTTCAGGTAGTGTCTATGCAATGAAAAAATACACATTAATCATAAAACGTAGGCTTTTTTTGTGAGTACTTTTGTTATGAATCGTTGATTTGTATGGAATGTATAATTAGAGGCAACTATAATGGGATTTAACAGTAAAAGTAAACGAACAATAATTCATGACCAAATATATCATAGCCATTTTTAAAAAGAATCCATTCCTATAAATAGATCTTATCTCGGAAAATTTTAGTTCAAAATGCTGTTGGATTTTTACCTGCTGTATCAAGCACGTTTGAATTCTCTCTTTCTCTGTCCTTTTACAAAAAAAAATCCTTTCAATATTCTGTTTTGTTTACTTGAAGGACAATGAAGACAAGAGATCCAGAATTTTTTTTTCTTATACGGGCGAGGGGGTATTTGAATAATTTATGTTCATGATTTATTGAAAGAAAGACATACCCACCCCACCCAACTCAACCCCCCAAAAAGATAAACCTGTCTTAGCTACTTGTTTGTTTCGTAAATAACAGCAACAGGGGTGGGGAGAAGGGAGGGACATTAAGGTGTCATATATTAGCTGATTAAGGAATTTCCACCCTCACAATTTTATAGGTTCAAAGTACAATAACTGCATTTATTTTCATTCAATATACTTTAAACTTTCCATTTATTGCAAAAATTGTATAGGTCACCATATTATTTAAGATGCGAAACACAAATAAACAGAAGTGTTTGTCAACATAAAAAATTGTATATTTTTAGCTCACCTGAGCCGAAGGCTCAAGTGAGCTTTTCTGATCACATTTTGTCCGGCGTCCGTCTGTCTGTAAACTTTTCACATTTTCGACTTCTTCTCAAGAACCGCTGGGCCAATTTCAACCAAACTTGCCACAAAGCATCCTTGGGTGAAGGGGATTCAAGTTTCTTCAAATGAAGGGCTACACCCTCATTCAAGGGGAGATAATTGGCAATTAATAAAAATTTGGTGGCATGCTTTAAAAATCTTCTTCTCAAGAACCACTGTGCCAGGAATGATGAAACTTATGGGTAAACATCCTCAGGTAGTGTAAATTCAAGTTTGTTCAAATCATGACCCCAGGGTGAAGGGCGGGGCCAAAATGGCCGACCAAAGTTTTACATAGAAATATATAGGAACATTCTTTAAAAATCTTCTCCTCAAGAATGATCAAGCCATAATTCATCATATTTATATGGAACAATCCTCAGGTAGTATTGATTCAAGTTTGTTCAAATCATGACCCTCGGGGGTAGGGCGGGGCCAAAATGGCCGACCAAAGTTTTACACAGAAATTCTTTATAGGAAATTTCTTTGAAAATCTTCTTCTCAAGAATGACCCAGCCATAATTCATCATATTTATATGGAAGCATCCTCAGGTTGTGTAGATTCAAGTTTGTTCAAATCATTACCCCCAGGGGTAGGGCGTGGCCAAAAAGGCCGACCAAAGTTTTAAATAGAAATATATAGGAAAATTTTTTAAAAATCTTCTTCTCAAGAATGACCAAGCTATAATTTATCATATTTATATAAAAGCATCCTCAGGAAGTGTAGATTCAAGTTTGTTCAAATCATGACCCCCGGGGGTAGGGCGGGGCCAAAATGGCTGACCAAAGTTTTACATAGAAATTCATAGGAAATTTCTTTGAAAATCTTCTTCTCAAGAATGACCATGCATTCATCATATTTATATGGAAGCATCCCCAGGAAGTGTAGATTCAAGTTTGTTCAAATCATGACCCCCGGGGGTAGGGCGGGGCCAAACTGGCCGACCAAAGTTTTACATAGAAATATAAAGGAAATTTCTTTAAAAATCATCTTCTCAAAGATAGAAAATCCATGGTTGTTTATGGGACTACTTTTGGATTTTACCTTTTCAATAATAAACCAATTTATACTTTTACTAGCCACAGTGCTCAGGTGGGCGATGTGGCCCATGGGCCTCTTGTTTGTAAACAGTATTGAGAAAAATATGTAAAAACTGGTTAAAATGCATAATTCTGATGCTGAGTGTTCCTAATTTAAATACTTCCTACCTAAAAGATACTTTTGAATTGTGAATATCACTGGTTAACTACCGGTATTTTACAGTAAAGCAAATGACTGAATGAAATGACCTTAGAAGGAATATTGCCCTTGTTAACATTTTTTAAAGATTGAATAATTGATTAAATATAGAAAATATGCATTTTTTTTTAATTTTTTCAACTAAACAATATTCATCATTACACCTATTGTAAAGTATTCTTCCAAGAGATATTTTTCTATAAGGTATGAATTTAAAATAATTACAGTTTTTACAAAAATCTGTGACATCATAGGAGGGGGGAATTACCTTAACCTAGCTGCTTTTGTTTTAATATATTTAGTAATAAAATACAGAACACATTAAGTTGAAAAGACAACAAGTAAATAATCATGCACAGACTTCTTACAATATACCGTATATACTCGCCTATAAGTCAGATTTTTGGGAGTTAATTTCTGGTCCAAAACTCTACGTAAATAGGCAAGCTAAAAATGAATGGTATTATATGTGATAAAAGCTTATTAAATACACCCGACTTATAGGCGGACCGACTTATATGCGAGTATATACGGTACACGTTATTTTTGACATGTACTTCTATTTCAAATGTCCCTGATCTTTAATTTGAATTTAAATAATCTATTATTTGTCAATTGGATTATTCTTACATTCAAAAAGTTAAAATCAAGAAAATTATGTGTATGATCACAAGTACTGTTATTGAGGTTTAATTTACTAAGGATGGCCGGATATTGATCCGTATCAGCCCTGCAAATCCATATCAGCCTTGCAGGGCTGATACTGCTATTGTGACATCAGTCATATCACATATGCAAAAATGATGAATTTATCATTAAGTATGTAATAAACATCCTTACTAGTATTATACAGCTACACTCAATACCATAGATGACTGCACCATGATGTGTTATATAAAGGTGCTTTTGCACTTGATATTGGTAAAGAAACTATTCACAAGAAGTTAACCAAAATTCATATTATTGATTTAAATTAAATGTAGATATTTAATCTGACATCTTGAGTTTACATGTGACCTTGACCTTACCATTTATTTTGTGTTGAGCCCAGTTTTAAATATAAATATTCAAGGTTTTTGTTATCAGAATTCACAGACACATATTGCTGGGAACTGTTCAACCAATTGTCATTATTATCTGAGCTGAGACCTTTCTCTTTTTCCTGGTCTTACTATGCCCCATTTTATTAAACTGTGTCAGACTCTGACATTCACCATAAAGTTGATCCAACCACTCACCATTTTGAATTCAACTTGTTTACCAAAAAAAAAAACTGGGCCACTAAAATTAAAAAAAAATATTTAAAAACCTATTAATTTGTTTACCGGGGTATATATTATCTGACATTGACCACACTATTTTTAGCTCTATTGGTCAGAGACCAGAATAGCTTATGCGATAGTAATGTGTCTGTCGTCCGTCCATCTGTCTGTCTCTCTATAAAACAATTTTTCAAGATGCTACTCCTCCTACAGTTTTGATTTGATTTCAATCTAACTTGACACACAAGTAGACTACTCTAAGATACATAATTCTTTTATTGGTTTTTGATTTCGATGAAGTGTTGCCATGGTAACTAAAACGAGAAATTTCTGTGAAATACTTTTAAAATGCTACTCCTCCTATAGTTTTGGTCTGATTTAAATATAACTTGGCACACAATGGCTTCTATTTGAGAGATAAATATCATGAATTAATGAAATATAAATGGCATCTTTTAAAAATCTTCTTCGCAATAACCACTGGGCAAGGAAAGATTAAATTATGTGGAATCATCCTCAGGTAGTATAGATTCAATTTTTAGCTCACCTCAACGAAGTTGGGGGGAGCTTATGTGATACCCTCGGCGTCGGCATCCCAAATTAAGGTTAAGTTTTTTGGAGCAGTTTTCTTTTTAAGTACTTTTATGTCCTATATTGATAAGACATGCATGGAAGATGTTGCTAGTGTGTTTCATTGTACCAGTCAAAGTTTCAGATGCTGCAATTTCAGCAAAGGAATGACCAGGTTAATGTTTTTGGTGCAGGTTAACATTTTTGGTGCAGTTTTTGGTGTAGGTCTCATTTCCGAGTAACTATAAGCCCTATGTTGACCAAACTTACATGGATGATACATCTTAGGATGCATACTACCAGCCTTGCTTCGGATGCTGAATCTGACCTACATTTTCTGGTTGAGTGAACAGGTTAAAGTTTTTGGTGATGGTTTCATTTTGAAGATACTTTGAGCCCTATAATGACCAAACTTGCATGGATGGTACATCTTAGGATGTATTCTACTAAACTTGCTTCGGATGCTGAATCTGACCTACATTTTCTGGTTGAGTGAACAGATTAAAGTTTTTTATTGCAGGTTTCATTTCCAAGTTACTATGAGACATATAATGACCAAACTTACATGGATGATACATCTTAGGATGCATACTACCAGCCTTGCTTCGGATGCTGAATCTGACCTACATTTTCCAAAGGTGAACAGGTTAAAGTTTTTGGTGAAGGTTTCATTTCGAAGATACGTTGAGCCCCATAATGACCAAACTTGCATGGATGGTACATCTTAGGATGTAATCTACTAGACTTGCTTCGGATGCTGAATCTGACCTACATTTTCCGGTTGAGTGAACAGGTTAAAGTTTTTGGTGCAGGTTTCATTTCCAAGTTACTATGAGACATATAATGACCAAACTTGCATGGATGGTACATCTTAGGATGCATATTCCAAGACCTGCTTCAGATGCTGAATCTGACCTACATTTTCCGGTTGAGTGAACAGGTTAAAATTTTGGGTGCAGGTTTCATTTCCAAGGTACAGTACTATGAACCCTATAACGATTAAATTGCATGGATGGTACATCTTAGGATGCAAACTACCAGCCTTGCTTCGGATGCTGAATCTGACCTACATTTTCTGGACGAGTAAACAGGTTAAAGTTTATGGTGCAGGATTCATATCCAAGTAACTTGGAGCCCTATAATGACCAAACTTGCATGGATGGTACATCTAAGGGTGCATTCTACTAGGCTGGCTTCGGATGCTGAATCTGACCTACATTTTCTGGATTAGTGGAAAGGTTAATTTTTTTATACAGGTTTCATTTGCAAGTAACTTTAAGCCCTATGTTGACCAAACTTGCATGGATGATACATCTTAGGATACACACTAATGGACTTGCTTCAGATGCTGAATTCGACATACTGATACATTTTCCAGATAATAGACCTCGTAAAAGTTATGGGCGCAAGTATATCACCAAGAAACTATAAGGCTTATATAAACCAGTTGCACAAATGATGCATCAAGGGATGAAAACTCTCAATCTTGCTTCAGATGCTGGATTTTAATTACATTTTCATGATGAAGAACTAGTTTTTAATTTTTATATAGGTCTATTCCAAAGTATCAAATTTGCATAAATTTTGCATTTTTGGATGTACACTTTTTGTTGGTTAATTGTGTGACTTAATTTGCCTTACTTAAAGACAACACACGTTGAGGTGAGCTCTGTAATCTCTGATTACCTATGTTTTCAAATCATAACACCCGTGGGTAGGGCAGGGCCACAGTGCATTGGTCGATCAAAGTTTTATATAGGAATATAAAAAGTGTGTCCACTTTCGTGACCCTGTGTTTGTGTTAAAAGGTATCATAACTTTGCTCTTTGCACTTGCTGAAATTTGGTTAACTGTAGGAAGTTGTTTTGATGTCTTAATTTTGCTTTGTTAGCAGAAGAGGGGGTGTATGCTGACCCGGGAGGATCCCAACAGCAGGCAAGGAGAGAAGAGGAGGTAAGATTCTCACTGTACATCTTGCAGCCTTTTGCGATCTTGACCTTGCCAAATGATGTTGACCGTATTAGCATGTAACCTCTTGACTTGCAATTGACAGGATGCGCTGAAAGAAAGAGAGCCCAGCCCAGCCCACCAGAGGATCCAATGCCGCAACCAGGCAGCCTAACAGAGAAGCATTTTAAATTCATTTCTTTCCTTCTTTCTCTCCTCTGCCTTCTCAGCACTTCCCTAATCTAACAGTTCTAACCATCCCCTACCCCTTAACCTTGATTTTGTTGTAATTTCCTTGAATTTGTGTGCTTTGTTTCATTGTTTTGAATTTTTACTAATCTCGTCTCAGTTGTATATTTTCAGGCACTCGGACGTGGTACAACGCAGAAGCACCCAGCCAGCTGCCCACCCATCCACCCAGCAGCAGAGCCCAGCCCAGCCCTTCGCAGCCCAGCCTAGACAGCCCATCCAACCAGAGGATCCAATGCCGCTACCAGGCAGCCTAACAGAGAAGCATTTTGAATTTATTTCTTTCCTTCTTTCTCTCCTCTGTCTTCTCAGCACTTCCCTAATCTAACAGAACTAACCATCCGCTACCCCTTAACATTGATTTTGTTGTAATTTCCTTGAATTTGTGTGCTTTGTTTCATTGTTTTGAATTTTTACTAATCTCGTCTCAGTTGTATACTTTCAGGCACTTGGACGTGGTACAACGCGGGAGCACCCAGCCAGCAGTAGAGCCCAGCTCAGCCCTTCACAGCCCAGCCTAGCCAGCCCTATGCAGCCCAGCCAGCCCAGCCCACCAGAGGATCCAATGCCGCAACCAGGCAGCCTAACAGAGAAGCATTTTGAATTTATTTCTTTCCTTCTTTCTCTCCTCTGTCTTCTCAGCACTTCCCTAATCTAACAGTACTAACCATCCCCTACCCCTTAACCTTGATTTTGTTGTAATTTCCTTGAATTTGTGTGCTTTGTTTCATTGTTTTGAATTTTTACTAATCTCTTCTCAGTTGTATATTTTCAGGCACTCGGACGTGGTACAACGCAGGAGCACCCAGCCAGCCGCCAGCCAACCAGCCAGCCAGCCACAGATGAAGAGGAAGGAGCCCATTGCCCAGCTTTGATCCCAAAAGCAGTCAAGCAGAGAAGAGGAGGTAAGATTCACAGTGTATATCTTGCAGCCTTTTGTGACCTTGACCTTGCCAAATGATCTTGACCGTATCAGCATTTGACCTCTTGACTTGCAATTGACAGGATGCGCAGCAAGCAGCAGAGTCCAGCCCAGCCCTTCGCAGCCCAGCCCCGGATCCAGCGCAGCCCACACCAGCCAGCCCATCTCACCAGAGATCCAGTGCCGCGACCAGGCAGCCTAACAGAGAAGCATTTTGAATTTATTTCTTTCCTTCTGTCTCTTCTCTATCTTCTTAGCACTTTCCTATTCTAACAGAACTAACCATCCCCTACCCCTTAACATTGATTTTGTTGTAATTTCCTTGAATTTGTGTGCTTTTGTTTCATTGTTTTGAATTTTTACTAATCTCGTCTCAGTTGTATATTTTCAGGCACTCGGACGTGGTACAACGCAGGAGCACCCAGCCAGCCGCCAGCCAACCAGCCAGCCAGCCACAGATGAAGAGGAAGGAGCCCATTGCCCAGCTTTGATCCCAAAAGCAGTCAAGCAGAGAAGAGGAGGTAAGATTCACAGTGTATATCTTGCAGCCTTTTGTGACCTTGACCTTGCCAAATGATGTTGACCGTATCAATATTTGACCTCTTGACTTGCAATTGACAGGGTGCGCAGCAAGCAGCAGAGCCCAGCCCAGCCCTTCGCAGCCCAGCCCTGGATCCAGCGCAGCCCACTCCAGCCAGCCCATCTCACCAGGAGATCCAGTGCCGCGACCAGGCAGCCTAACAGAGAAGCATTTTGAATTTATTTCTTTCCTTCTGTCTCTTCTCTATCTTCTTAGCACTTTCCTATTCTAACACAACTAACCATCCCCTACCCCTTAACATTGATTTTGTTGTAATTTCCTTGAATTTGTGTGCTTTGTTTCATTGTTTTGAATTTTTACTAATCTCGTCTCAGTTGTATATTTTCAGGCACTCGGACGTGGTACAACGCAGGAGCACCCAGCCAGCCGCCAGCCAACCAGCCAGCCAGCCACAGATGAAGAGGAAGGAGCCCATTGCCCAGCTTTGATCCCAAAAGCAGTCAAGCAGAGAAGAGGAGGTAAGATTCACTGTGTATATCTTGCAGCCTTTTATGATCTTGACCTTGCCAAATGATGTTGACCGTATCAGCATTTGACCTCTTGACTTGCAATTGACAGGATGCGCAGCAAGCAGCAGAGCCCAGCCCAGCCCAGCCCAGCCCATCCAGCGCAGCCCACACCAGCCAGCCCATCCCCCCATATGGATCCAATGCCGCGACCAGGCAGCCTAACAGAGAAGCATTTTGAATTTATTTCTTTCCTTCTGTCTCTTCTCTATCTTCTTAGCACTTTCCTATTCTAACAGAACTAACCATCCCCTACCCCTTAACATTGATTTTGTTGTAATTTCCTTGAATTTGTGTGCTTTGTTTCATTGTTTTGAATTTTTACTAATCTCGTCTCAGTTGTATATTTTCAGGCACTCGGACGTGGTACAACGCAGGAGCACCCAGCCAGCCACCAGCCAGCCAGCCAGCCAGCCAGCCAGCCACAGATGAAGAGGAAGGAGCCCATTGCCCAGCTTTGATCCCAACAGCAGTCAAGCAGAGAAGAGGAGGTAAGATTCACAGTTTATATCTTGCAGCCTTTTGTGATCTTGACCTTGCCAAATGATGTTGACCGTATCAGCATTTGACCTCTTGACTTGCAATTGAAGGGATGCGCAGCAAGCAGCAGAGCCCAGCCCAGCCCTTCGCAGCCAAGCCCAGGATCCAGCGCAGCCCACACCAGCCAGCCAATCCCCCAGAGATCCAGTGCCGATACCAGGCAGCCTAACAGAGAAGCATTTTGAATTTATTTCTTTCCTTCTGTCTCTTCTCTATCTTCTTAGCACTTTCCTATTCTAACAGAACTAACCATCCCCTACCCCTTAACATTGATTTTGTTGTAATTTCCTTGAATTTGTGTGCTTTGTTTCATTGTTTTGAATTTTTACTAATCTCGTCTCAGTTGTATATTTTCAGGCACTCGGACGTGGTACAACGCAGGAGCACCCAGCCAGCCAGCCACAGATGAAGAGGAAGGAGCCCATTGCCCAGCTTTGATCCCAAAAGCAGTCAAGCAGAGAAGAGGAGGTAAGATTCACAGTTTATATCTTGCAGCCTTCTGTGATCTTGACCTTGCCAAATGATGTTGACCGTATCAGCATTTGACCTCTTGACTTGCAATTGAAGGGATGCGCAGCAAGCAGCAGAGCCCAGCCCAGCCCTTCGCAGCCAAGCCCAGGATCCAGCGCAGCCCACACCAGCCAGCCAATCCCCCAGAGGATCCAGTGCCGATACCAGGCAGCCTAACAGAGAAGCATTTTGAATTTATTTCTTTCCTTCTGTCTCTTCTCTATCTTCTTAGCACTTTCCTATTCTAACAGAACTAACCATCCCCTACCCCTTAACATTGATTTTGTTGTAATTTCCTTGAATTTGTGTGCTTTGTTTCATTGTTTTGAATTTTTACTAATCTCGTCTCAGTTGTATATTTTCAGGCACTCGGACGTGGTACAACGCAGGAGCACCCAGCCAGCCACCAGCCAACCAGCCAGCCAGCCAGCAGATGAAGAGGAAGGAGCCCATTGCCCAGCTTTGATCCCAACAGCAGTCAAGCAGAGAAGAGGAGGTAAGATTCACAGTTTATATCTTGCAGCCTTTTGTGATCTTGACCTTGCCAAATGATGTTGACCGTATCAGCATTTGACCTCTTGACTTGCAATTGAAGGGATGCGCAGCAAGCAGCAGAGCCCAGCCCAGCCCTTCGCAGCCAAGCCCAGGATCCAGCGCAGCCCACACCAGCCAGCCAATCCCCCCAGAGGATCCAGTGCCGATACCAGGCAGCCTAACAGAGAAGCATTTTGAATTTATTTCTTTCCTTCTGTCTCTTCTCTATCTTCTTAGCACTTTCCTATTCTAACAGAACTAACCATCCCCTACCCCTTAACATTGATTTTGTTGTAATTTCCTTGAATTTGTGTGCTTTGTTTCATTGTTTTGAATTTTTACTAATCTCGTCTCAGTTGTATATTTTCAGGCACTCGGACGTGGTACAACGCAGGAGCACCCAGCCAGCCAGCCAGCCAGCCAGCCAGCCAGCCAGCCACAGATGAAGAGGAAGGAGCCCATTGCCCAGCTTTGATCCCAACAGCAGTCAAGCAGAGAAGAGGAGGTAAGATTCACAGTTTATATCTTGCAGCCTTTTGTGATCTTGACCTTGCCAAATGATGTTGACCGTATCAGCATTTGACCTCTTGACTTGCAATTGAAGGGATGCGCAGCAAGCAGCAGAGCCCAGCCCAGCCCTTCGCAGCCAAGCCCAGGATCCAGCGCAGCCCACACCAGCCAGCCAATCCCCCCAGAGGATCCAGTGCCGATACCAGGCAGCCTAACAGAGAAGCATTTTGAATTTATTTCTTTCCTTCTGTCTCTTCTCTATCTTCTTAGCACTTTCCTATTCTAACAGAACTAACCATCCCCTACCCCTTAACATTGATTTTGTTGTAATTTCCTTGAATTTGTGTGCTTTGTTTCATTGTTTTGAATTTTTACTAATCTCGTCTCAGTTGTATATTTTCAGGCACTCGGACGTGGTACAACGCAGGAGCACCCAGCCAGCCACCAGCCAACCAGCCAGCCAGCCAGCCACAGATGAAGAGGAAGGAGCCCATTGCCCAGCTTTGATCCCAACAGCAGTCAAGCAGAGAAGAGGAGGTAAGATTCACAGTTTATATCTTGCAGCCTTTTGTGATCTTGACCTTGCCAAATGATGTTGACCGTATCAGCATTTGACCTCTTGACTTGCAATTGACAGGGATGCGCAGCAAGCAGCAGAGCCAAGACTATCCATAAGAAGACAATACAACGATCAAGCGCAGCCCACACCAGCCAGCAAATCACCCCAGAGGATCCAGTGCCGATACCAGGCAGCCTAACAGAGAAGCATTTTGAATTTATTTCTTTCCTTCTTTCTCTCCTCTGTCTTCTCAGCACTTCCCTAATCTAACAGAACTAACCATCCCCTACCCCTTAACATTGATTTTGTTGTAATTTCCTTGAATTTGTGTGCTTTGTTTCATTGTTTTGAATTTTTACTAATCTCGTCTCAGTTGTATATTTTCAGGCACTTGGACGTGGTACAACGCAGGAGCACCCAGCCAGCCACCAGCCAACCAGCCAGCCAGCCAGCCAGCCAGCCACAGATGAAGAGGAAGGAGCCCATTGCCCAGCTTTGATCCCAACAGCAGTCAAGCAGAGAAGAGGAGGTAAGATTCACAGTTTATATCTTGCAGCCTTTTGTGATCTTGACCTTGCCAAATGATGTTGACCGTATCAGCATTTGACCTCTTGACTTGCAATTGACAGGGATGCGCAGCAAGCAGCAGAGCCCAGCCCAGCCCTTCGCAGCCCAGCCCAGGATCCAGCGCAGCCCACACCAGCCAGCCCATCCCCCCAGAGGATCCAGTGCCGCGACCAGGCAGCCTAACAGAGAAGCATTTGAATTTATTTCTTTCCTTCAGTCTCTTCTCTATCTTCTTAGCACTTTCCTATTCTAACACAACTAACCATCCCCTACCCCTTAACATTGATTTTGTTGTAATTTCCTTGAATTTGTGTGCTTTTGTTTCATTGTTTTGAATTTTTACTAATCTCGTCTCAGTTGTATATTTTCAGGCACTCGGACGTGGTACAACGCAGGAGCACCCAGCCAGCCACCAGCCAACCAGCCAGCCAGCCACAGATGAAGAGGAAGGAGCCCATTGCCCAGCTTTGATCCCAAAAGCAGTCAAGCAGAGAAGAGGAGGTAAGATTCACAGTTTATATCTTGCAGCCTTTTGTGACCTTGACCTTGCCAAATGATGTTGACCGTATCAATATTTGACCTCTTGACTTGCAATTGACAGGGTGCGCAGCAAGCAGCAGAGCCCAGCCCAGCCCTTCGCAGCCCAGCCCAGGATCCAGCGCAGCCCACACCAGCCAGCCCATCCCACCAGGAGATCCAGTGCCGCGACCAGGCAGCCTAACAGAGAAGCATTTTGAATTTATTTCTTTCCTTCAGTCTCTTCTCTATCTTCTTAGCACTTTCCTATTCTAACACAACTAACCATCCCCTACCCCTTAACATTGATTTTGTTGTAATTTCCTTGAATTTGTGTGCTTTTGTTTCATTGCTTTGAATTTTTACTAATCTCGTCTCAGTTGTATATTTTCAGGCACTCGGACGTGGTACAACGCAGGAGCACCCAGCCAGCCGCCAGCCAACCAGCCAGCCAGCCACAGATGAAGAGGAAGGAGCCCATTGCCCAGCTTTGATCCCAAAAGCAGTCAAGCAGAGAAGAGGAGGTAAGATTCACAGTGTATATCTTGCAGCCTTTTGTGACCTTGACCTTGCCAAATGATGTTGACCGTATCAATATTTGACCTCTTGACTTGCAATTGAAGGGTGCGCAGCAAGCAGCAGAGCCCAGCCCAGCCCTTCGCAGCCCAGCCCTGGATCCAGCGCAGCCCACTCCAGCCAGCCCATCTCACCAGGAGATCCAGTGCCGCGACCAGGCAGCCTAACAGAGAAGCATTTTGAATTTATTTCTTTCCTTCAGTCTCTTCTCTATCTTCTTAGCACTTTCCTATTCTAACACAACTAACCATTCCCTACCCCTTAACTTTGATTTTGTTGTAATTTCCTTGAATTTGTGTGCTTTTGTTTCATTGCTTTGAATTTTTACTAATCTCGTCTCAGTTGTATATTTTCAGGCACTCGGACGTGGTACAACGCAGGAGCACCCAGCCAGCCGCCAGCCAACCAGCCAGCCAGCCACAGATGAAGAGGAAGGAGCCCATTGCCCAGCTTTGATCCCAAAAGCAGTCAAGCAGAGAAGAGGAGGTAAGATTCACAGTGTATATCTTGCAGCCTTTTGTGACCTTGACCTTGCCAAATGATGTTGACCGTATCAATATTTGACCTCTTGACTTGCAATTGACAGGGTGCGCAGCAAGCAGCAGAGCCCAGCCCAGCACTTTGCAGCCCAGCCCTGGATCCAGCGCAGCCCACACCAGCCAGCCCATCTCACCAGGAGATCCAGTGCCGCGACCAGGCAGCCTAACAGAGAAGCATTTTGAATTTATTTCTTTCCTTCAGTCTCTTCTCTATCTTCTTAGCACTTTCCTATTCTAACACAACTAACCATCCCCTACCCCTTAACATTGATTTTGTTGTAATTTCCTTGAATTTGTGTGCTTTTGTTTCATTGCTTTGAATTTTTACTAATCTCGTCTCAGTTGTATATTTTCAGGCACTCGGACGTGGTACAACGCAGGAGCACCCAGCCAGCCGCCAGCCAACCAGCCAGCCAGCCACAGATGAAGAGGAAGGAGCCCATTGCCCAGCTTTGATCCCAAAAGCAGTCAAGCAGAGAAGAGGAGGTAAGATTCACAGTGTATATCTTGCAGCCTTTTGTGACCTTGACCTTGCCAAATGATGTTGACCGTATCAATATTTGACCTCTTGACTTGCAATTGACAGGGTGCGCAGCAAGCAACAGAGCCCAGCCCAGCCCTTCGCAGCCCAGCCCGGATCCAGCGCAGCCCACTCCAGCCAGCCCATCTCACCAGGAGATCCAGTGCCGCGACCAGGCAGCCTAACAGAGAAGCATTTTGAATTTATTTCTTTCCTTCAGTCTCTTCTCTATCTTCTTAGCACTTTCCTATTCTAACAAAACTAACCATTCCCTACCCCTTAACTTTGATTTTGTTGTAATTTCCTTGAATTTGTGTGCTTTTGTTTCATTGCTTTGAATTTTTACTAATCTCGTCTCAGTTGTATATTTTCAGGCACTCGGACGTGGTACAACGCAGGAGCACCCAGCCAGCCGCCAGCCAACCAGCCAGCCAGCCACAGATGAAGAGGAAGGAGCCCATTGCCCAGCTTTGATCCCAAAAGCAGTCAAGCAGAGAAGAGGAGGTAAGATTCACAGTGTATATCTTGCAGCCTTTTGTGACCTTGACCTTGCCAAATGATGTTGACCGTATCAATATTTGACCTCTTGACTTGCAATTGACAGGGTGCGCAGCAAGCAGCAGAGCCCAGCCCAGCCCTTCGCAGCCCAGCCCTGGATCCAGCGCAGCCCACTCCAGCCAGCCCATCTCACCAGGAGATCCAGTGCCGCGACCAGGCAGCCTAACAGAGAAGCATTTTGAATTTATTTCTTTCCTTCAGTCTCTTCTCTATCTTCTTAGCACTTTCCTATTCTAACACAACTAACCATTCCCTACCCCTTAACTTTGATTTTGTTGTAATTTCCTTGAATTTGTGTGCTTTTGTTTCATTGCTTTGAATTTTTACTAATCTCGTCTCAGTTGTATATTTTCAGGCACTCGGACGTGGTACAACGCAGGAGCACCCAGCCAGCCGCCGGCCAGCCAACCAGCCAGCCAGCCACAGATGAAGAGGAAGGAGCCCATTGCCCAGCTTTGATCCCAAAAGCAGTCAAGCAGAGAAGAGGAGGTAAGATTCACAGTGTATATCTTGCAGCCTTTTGTGACCTTGACCTTGCCAAATGATGTTGACCGTATCAATATTTGACCTCTTGACTTGCAATTGACAGGGTGCGCAGCAAGCAGCAGAGCCCAGCCCAGCCCTTCGCAGCCCAGCCCTGGATCCAGCGCAGCCCACTCCAGCCAGCCCATCTCACCAGGAGATCCAGTGCCGCGACCAGGCAGCCTAACAGAGAAGCATTTTGAATTTATTTCTTTCCTTCTCTCTTCTCTATCTTCTTAGCACTTTCCTATTCTAACACAACTAACCATTCCCTACCCCTTAACTTTGATTTTGTTGTAATTTCCTTGAATTTGTGTGCTTTTGTTTCATTGCTTTGAATTTTTACTAATCTCGTCTCAGTTGTATATTTTCAGGCACTCGGACGTGGTACAACGCAGGAGCACCCAGCCAGCCGCCAGCCAACCAGCCAGCCAGCCACAGATGAAGAGGAAGGAGCCCATTGCCCAGCTTTGATCCCAAAAGCAGTCAAGCAGAGAAGAGGAGGTAAGATTCACAGTGTATATCTTACAGCCTTTGTGACCTTGACCTTGCCAAATGATGTTGACCGTATCAATATTTGACCTCTTGACTTGCAATTGACAGGGTGCGCAGCAAGCAGCAGAGCCCAGCCCAGCCCTTCGCAGCCCAGCCCTGGATCCAGCGCAGCCCACTCCAGCCAGCCCATCTCACCAGGAGATCCAGTGCCGCGACCAGGCAGCCTAACAGAGAAGCATTTTGAATTTATTTCTTTCCTTCAGTCTCTTCTCTATCTTCTTAGCACTTTCCTATTCTAACACAACTAACCATTCCCTACCCCTTAACTTTGATTTTGTTGTAATTTCCTTGAATTTGTGTGCTTTTGTTTCATTGCTTTGAATTTTTACTAATCTCGTCTCAGTTGTATATTTTCAGGCACTCGGACGTGGTACAACGCAGGAGCACCCAGCCAGCCGCCAGCCAACCAGCCAGCCAGCCACAGATGAAGAGGAAGGAGCCCATTGCCCAGCTTTGATCCCAAAAGCAGTCAAGCAGAGAAGAGGAGGTAAGATTCACAGTGTATATCTTGCAGCCTTTTGTGACCTTGACCTTGCCAAATGATGTTGACCGTATCATTTTGACCTCTTGACTTGCAATTGACAGGGTGCGCAGCAAGCAGCAGAGCCCAGCCCAGCCCTTCGCAGCCCAGCCCTGGATCCAGCGCAGCCCACTCCAGCCAGCCCATCTCACCAGGAGATCCAGTGCCGCGACCAGGCAGCCTAACAGAGAAGCATTTTGAATTTATTTCTTTCCTTCAGTCTCTTCTCTATCTTCTTAGCACTTTCCTATTCTAACACAACTAACCATTCCCTACCCCTTAACTTTGATTTTGTTGTAATTTCCTTGAATTTGTGTGCTTTTGTTTCATTGCTTTGAATTTTTACTAATCTCTTCTCAGTTGTATATTTTCAGGCACTCGGACGTGGTACAACGCAGGAGCACCCAGCCAGCCGCCAGCCAACCAGCCAGCCAGCCACAGATGAAGAGGAAGGAGCCCCAGCCCCAAAAGCAGTCAAGCAGAGAAGAGGAGGTAAGATTCACAGTGTATATCTTGCAGCCTTTTGTGACCTTGACCTTGCCAAATGATGTTGACCGTATCAATATTTGACCTCTTGACTTGCAATTGACAGGGTGCACAGCAAGCAACAGAGCCCAGCCCAGCCCTTCGCAGCCCAGCCCGGATCCAGCGCAGCCCACTCCAGCCAGCCCATCTCACCAGGAGATCCAGTGCCGCGACCAGGCAGCCTAACAGAGAAGCATTTTGAATTTATTTCTTTCCTTCAGTCTCTTCTCTATCTTCTTAGCACTTTCCTTTTCTAACACAACTAACCATTCCCTACCCCATAACTTTGATTTTGTTGTAATTTCCTTGAATTTGTGTGCTTTTATTTCATTGCTTTGAATTTTTACTAATCTCGTCTCAGTTTGTATATTTTCAGGCACTCGGACGTGGTACAACGCAGGAGCACCCAGCCAGCCGCCAGCCAACCAGCCAGCCAGCCACAGATGAAGAGGAAGGAGCCCATTGCCCAGCTTTGATCCCAAAAGCAGTCAAGCAGAGAAGAGGAGGTAAGATTCACAGTGTATATCTTGCAGCATTTTGTGACCTTGACCTTGCCAAATGATGTTGACCGTATCAATATTTGACCTCTTGACTTGCAATTGACAGGGTGCGCAGCAAGCAGCAGAGCCCAGCCCAGCCCTTCGCAGCCCAGCCCTGGATCCAGCGCAGCCCACTCCAGCCAGCCCATCTCACCAGGAGATCCAGTGCCGCGACCAGGCAGCCTAACAGAGAAGCATTTTGAATTTATTTCTTTCCTTCAGTCTCTTCTCTATCTTCTTAGCACTTTCCTATTCTAACACAACTAACCATTCCCTACCCCTTAACTTTGATTTTGTTGTAATTTCCTTGAATTTGTGTGCTTTTGTTTCATTGCTTTGAATTTTTACTAATCTCGTCTCAGTTGTATATTTTCAGGCACTCGGACGTGGTACAACGCAGGAGCACCCAGCCAGCCGCCAACCAACCAGCCAGCCAGCCCAAGATGAAGAGGAAGGAGCCCATTGCCCAGCTTTGATCCCAAAAGCAGTCAAGCAGAGAAGAGGAGGTAAGATTCACAGTGTATATCTTGCAGCCTTTTGTGACCTTGACCTTGCCAAATGATGTTGACCGTATCAATATTTGACCTCTTGACTTGCAATTGAAAGGGTGCGCAGCAAGCAGCAGAGCCCAGCCCAGCCCTTCGCAGCCCAGCCCTGGATCCAGCGCAGCCCACTCCAGCCAGCCCATCTCACCAGGAGATCCAGTGCCGCGACCAGGCAGCCTAACAGAGAAGCATTTTGAATTTATTTCTTTCCTTCAGTCTCTTCTCTATCTTCTTAGCACTTTCCTATTCTAACACAACTAACCATTCCCTACCCCTTAACTTTGATTTTGTTGTAATTTCCTTGAATTTGTGTGCTTTTGTTTCATTGCTTTGAATTTTTACTAATCTCGTCTCAGTTGTATATTTTCAGGCACTCGGACGTGGTACAACGCAGGAGCACCCAGCCAGCCGCCAGCCAACCAGCCAGCCAGCCACAGATGAAGAGGAAGGAGCCCATTGCCCAGCTTTGATCCCAAAAGCAGTCAAGCAGAGAAGAGGAGGTAAGATTCACAGTGTATATCTTGCAGCCTTTTGTGACCTTGACCTTGCCAAATGATGTTGACCGTATCAATATTTGACCTCTTGACTTGCAATTGACAGGGTGCGCAGCAAGCAGCAGAGCCCAGCCCAGCACTTTGCAGCCCAGCCCGGATCCAGCGCAGCCCACACCAGCCAGCCCAGCCCACCAGGAGATCCAGTGCCGCGACCAGGCAGCCTAACAGAGAAGCATTTTGAATTTATTTCTTTCCTTCAGTCTCTTCTCTATCTTCTTAGCACTTTCCTATTCTAACACAACTAACCATCCCCTACCCCTTAACTTTGATTTTGTTGTAATTTCCTTGAATTTGTGTGCTTTTGTTTCATTGTTTGAATTTTTACTAATCTCGCCTCAGTTGTATATTTTCAGGCACTGGGACGTGGTACAACGCAGGAGCACCCAGCCAGCCGCCAGCCAACCAGCCAGCCACAGATGAAAAGGAAGGAGAACATTGCCCAGCTTTGTCTAGCGGCTTACATTTGCCAAGGTGGTGAGTTATGGGCTGCTTTTGTAACACACTGGATCCCAGTTTTGCATTATAACTTGATCAGAGCAGGTATTGTTTTTCTTTGACCTCCTGATTTTCTGTGTTTTCAGGAACGTCGACCCATTGAGATGTTCAGCAGCATTCTGGGGAACAAGGATCGACTGCGACCACACAGCAGTCAAGAAGGGATGAGGAGGTAAGATTCACACTGTATATCTTGCAGCCTTTCGTGATCTTTACTTTTCCATATGATTTGATCAGCATTTGACCTCTTGACTTTTAATTAACAGGATGTCCAGCTAGCAGCAGAGCCCACCTGAGCCCAGCCCACTGCGTCTCAGCCCAGCCCAGCAGAGGATCCAGTGATCTAACACCTTTAACTAACCACTTTAACAAACTCCCAACAAATAACTCTAACAATCTTCCAACAAATAACTCTAACAAACTTCCAACATATAACTCTAACAAACTTCCAACAAATCATCCTAACAAACTTCCAACAAATCATCGTAACCAACCAATAACATATCATCCTAACAAACTAAAACTACTAACAGTCTGCTTAATGTTGTGTGATGCGTCTAGTGTGTTGGTGTTAGTGTCTGTGTGCTTGTCACCTCTCACTTTCAGCCATCACCGCTGGCTAGCAGCAATGCGAAAAGGGAAGGAATTTTTATGTCTTCCCCTGCCAGTACATAGCCTCTCCACAACAAGTCCTATGCGATGCCTCCACGTGGAAGCAGACGGATACTGGGCAGCTTTTGGTCCCAGGCTAAGTTCGCAAGGGCGCACAGGAAGATGAATCTTGATAGCCTTTACTGGTATCTATGTAGGAGAGAAAACTGATCACAACCCCAATTTAGTAGGGGACCCAATTGATATAAGTGTTGGCTATTTATCCCTATTAAAATAGAAGTGAACCTTTGTCCATTGTCTGTCTTTGTCTTCTTTGTTGTAAACTTTCACATTTACTGGTATATCTTTAGAACTACTTGGCAAAAGTCAGACAAACTTGGCACAGAGTATTTGGGTAAATGGGATTCAAGTTTATAAATGAAGGTCCATGCCCTCTTCCAAGGGAAGATTATTACATTAGTGTAAAGTACATCATTTAAAAATAATCTAAAGATTTAAATTTTTTAACAAAAACCACTGAGACTGTAAAGGTTACACTAATGTGAAATCATCCTTACTTAGTGTAGATTTAATTTTTTTCAAATCAAATTGAAGCCAACGAAAATTAATTAAACCACAGTATTTGGGATTAAAAATATGCCTAGGAATTTATATGTGAAATCTTTCTTTATAAATTTCAAGAACAAGAAAGCCACATTGATATGGAATCATTCTTGGGTAGTGATTCCAAATTGTTCAAATCATGAACCCAAGGGTTACATTTAGGTTAGGGCCACAATGGATGATCAAAATTTTTTATGTTGGTCATTATATAGGAAAAATCATCTAAAATATCCTCTCCATAACATTCTCAGATAGTGTAGTAATTTAAGGTTCATTGATACTCTGATAAGAGAGATAACTCTAGAGATAAGAAAGATAACTTTCTGCAGACATTTTGTCATGAAATTCAGTAATTTGTAATGCCAGAGTTTACAAATCTTTTTCATATGAACCATTTTATTGTTAACTCAAGCAAATCTATCCCATGGTTCAGAGATTGATTTCTAGTTGTATTGCTAGTATATTCAAAAACTATTTTGAATAGTTTACCTAAAACATTTACACTCATTTCCTTTAAACGGTGTAAATTGATAAAAAATCTATTTCTAAACGTGAAAGTCTTTTAATTGTACAGAAATAAAAGCCGCAGAATCGTTTATAAACATTTAATTAATATTTTATTTCATTAAAAAAGAATTTCAAGGGCGATAATGGAACGATAACTCTTGCTTATGAATGCATTTTATTTTACATGCACAGAAAACAATTTGATATTCTGATTTAAAAAGCATCGCTCCAGTATGTTTTCTAAAGGGAATTAGATAGGTATGAGAGTAAATATTATTTTTATATATACCTCATATTTCTAATTTAATTGTGAGATTAAAAATAATTGACCTTTCTAATGACCATATCAAATTTTCTTCAAATCATGATTTGACATATCATTTATTTCTGAAAAAGTAAGCAACGCTTCATACTTCAAACTATTTTTTATTTGAATTGAATGTTATAGTTGTTGCTGAAAATCAGTGTTTGGAATTTTAAAAAAAAAAGTCGTGAAATGTGGAGCAGAGGGATATTGTCCCTTAAAGGTAGGTCCGTATTTTCAGAATTTTCTGTCAAACTCTTTATTTTTTGATTTTAATATCTTGAATAAGTCATTATCTAACCAAAACACCCATAAAAAACATATCTTTGCAGGTTAATGTTCATGCAACTGTCTTGGAGTATATACCTTAAAAATGCAAATCAAAAATTACAAATAAATAGAATTGTAAATCATATTAAATTTAGCTATGTTACCAAATCACATCCAATTATTGTTAAAACTTAGGAAAATCATAAATATTCATTTGTCAAGAAAATATTTGAAATTTCTTTTTTAAAAATTGAAATTATTTTGATTCTGTAAAAATCTTTCAGATCAAATGCTCAACCAATTTTAAATATTTTTCAAAATTTATATGTTTATATGCTATTTTTTCTTCACAATTATTAAGAATGTATATCTTAGGTTAGCAAAAAAACATACTTTATTATGGTTGCCAGAAAATTTTTACAAATTGAGCATTTTGAACAATCTTCCCTTTTTGGAATATCTAAGCAGTCAAACTGTTTAGAACTTATTGTAAAGTAAATTTAAAAAGATTTATAGGCTAAAAATTAAAGATAAATTCATACATCTGGGGTCATTTATTTTGTTTAAAAAAATAAAAAGCTTTAGGTCTATAAAAGCAATTCTTCTCTGTCTGTGTATATACTAAATTACATTTTGAACCTATGGACAAGAGTGCAAAGTTGTTATTTTATAAATAATGTACATAAAGTGCATTGTGTGCACAATGACACTTTAATTATATATACTTGAAAATCATTTTCAATTCATCCAAAAAGATTTTCTTTTCCTAGATAAGGATAATCAAAATTTTATATTGGTGTGTATGATCCGTAGCAAGTGTGCCCTAATCTTCCAGACAGTGAATTTTTTTAAAAAACCCTAAAAATAGTAATAACCTTTAATAGCCACAATGGCTGATCAAAGTTTTACATGGAAATACATAGAAAAAAATCTTGAAAATTCTTCTGAAGAAAAGTAAAGCAATTATTAGTGATATTTATATAAAACATCGTCTGCTTTTGTTCAAATCATGACCCCTTGTAGGACCACAATTGGAGATCAAAGGTTTACATAAGAAACTAGCCTCCTCATGAATAAAGATTTCAGTCTGTTCAAATCATGACTTCTTGAGTTAGGGAGGGGTTACAATTAGGGAATCAAATTTTAACAAATAAAAAAGAAGAGAATTTTTTTTTTAAAAATTGATTTTTTTTAGAAACAGCAAAGTTATTTGTTATTTTAATTTGGAGGCATCCCTGAGTAGTATAAAATTCAGCCCCCCCTTCCCCATCTCTGGTAAACTTTCCAATACTGAACTGATTTGTGTTTTTTCCTAGATTATGTGCCCAGGTGAGTGATGTAGCCCATAGGCCTCTGGTTTTATTTTTACTTTTAGTCTCAACACACTTGTTTTAGTATTTTACCTTTTGTGTTACTAGTAATAGGTCAGGGGTTAGGCTGGTATCAATTTCAAAAGGTGGTGTTTTTCTCATCTCATTTTATAGGAACTGTGACCTCTCTTAATGACTAATGTCTCAATTCTACTGTAGAGTTGGGGTGTGGTGTAACCCCCTGTTCCCAGCTACTGTTAAGAGAAGACTACCTCTAACTAAAAGATGGTAAGATATAATTCCTTTGGTTACAACTGTTTTTATTTTAAATTTTGTGCATGGTCTTGTTTTCTTGTTGTTGAGAGCTTTATTCTATATTGGGTAGTGTCAATGAATTTTTATAAAAAAAAATATTATAAGATGTCGAAAAGAGCATTTACAGCCTTACAGAATTAGTGAAGCTACTTTAAAGTAAATCAATGTAAAAATTGTAACACTAAAGTATGTTGACCCTTACTGTATAGGGATATGAGTAGCTATAAAAGTCATACAGGAACATGGGCCTATAATTCAGTTTACCTTCAAATGAGTTGTATCTTTTAACCGTATACTGGAAGAACTTCAGCACTGACGTGCTTTATACACAAAAAGTCCCCGTGGGGATCCGGGTCAGAATAGATCCTCAGTACCCTTTGCTTGTCGTAAAAGGCGACTTAATGGGGCGGTCCTTCAAATGAGACCATAAAAACTAGTGTTGGCAAATCGGACGATTTTTAGTAACCGGTTAATCGCTTCATCTTCCGATCGAGTACCCGGTTACTCGGATGTTATTTGGTAAAAGTATCAATAACTAATATTTATCTTATTTTATACTGATCGGTAGTAGTTATGCACAGATATACTGTAAAGAGACATTATATTTACAATACACACATAATTTTCAAAGATTTACGATTTTAAAATTATTCAAGATTAAATTAATAGGGAATTCTGCAATTGACAAGAGTTGTCAAGAGTTGAGAAGAGAGTATGGGGCCTCCCACTCAGACACATGGGTTTTCCTTGGATGATCCAGTTTCCTCCCACATCAGCCCTTTTTTCTCTAATGTAACCATTGAGACAATTATCTTTGAGAATAATCTAATGTAAACATTTTGTATTTCTAAAAAAAAAAGTAAAATTTTAATTCGAAAATGTTATTTTGTGATTTGTAAATGTAACACTGTGTTTTGTTAATGTAAAATTATAAGTGAATGTAAAAAAAAGAAAAAACAAATTAAAAAAAAAATGAAAGCCAAGAGTTTCAAAAAAAAAAATAGCAAAAAGAAAAGACAAGCAAAAACAAAAAAAATAAAAAAAGAGAAGCAAAAACAAACAAAAAAAAAGAAATTGAATGAAAAAAGTAGTTTAAAAGGAGCAAAACAAAAAAAGCTCAAAACTTTTAATGCTGCCTGCTTGAAATAACATATTTACATGTTATTTCAAGCAGAAGGTTCCAAGCCCTTAAAAGCAGAGGAGAAGTTTTGGTATTACATGTTTATGGCATTACATGTATACTGCCAAATTAATGTACACTGTCAGATTATGAGCTTTTTTATCACCAGATCTTAATTAATTTGGTGTGTACAATGCAATCGAAACAATGCAATAAATCAAATAATTTATTTATAATTCAGATATCTTAAAATAATTACTGTAGTAGCAGCTTTATTTCTAAAAATCATTGATTCAAAATAAACACTTTGTATACTAAGAGTAGTTACCGTATGTATATATCCTTGTGAGAAGTCCTTTTTTTCAAATTCGCATGAAATATGATAAAAATTGAAGAAGAAAAAAGCTTATTCTGAAAAAAAGCTTATTCTGAGAATATGTATCCCCTGCTAAAGGGGAAATGAATGTGCTGACCTTGGATTCAGTTTAAGAAGGGCAGGAGGGGCCATAGGGAGTTAGTTCATAAGAAGTTGTGGTATAAAATGTCAAATTGAAATATTGACCAAAATGAAAGTATTACACACACACTCGCACACACACACACAATGTATGAATTTACTACCTTGACCTTTTGAACTCATAGTAATTAGGGGCCTTCTTTAATCCAAAGGAAGTTGTGACATGAATATCATTGCAAAACCTCAAAGGCTTCTTGAGACATATCGTGCAGAAATGAAATTGTAAAACAGACAAATTTTTGAATTTATGACCTTGAATTTTTTTTTTTACCTTTTGACCTCAAAATCAATATGAATTCTCCTTAGGCCATATGGAGTTATTGTGTAAAATTTCATTGCAACTCGAAGGCTTCTCAAGATATCTTGTTAAAGCAGAAGCGTTACAGACAAAACTATAGACAGATGGACAGCTAGCCGGATGGATGGACAAACTTCAATTAATATCCCCCTCTTTCAGCGGGGGACCAAAAAAAGAAGAGAGGGGGGTATATTGAAGTGGGGGTCCTGTTAGCGGGTCTAGATTATTGACAAATTTTTAATGATACTTGCAACAGACAAATCATTTAAACGTTTGATAAAAAGTTATTAATAAATTTGTCATTCAAAAGTTGATAAGATTTAACTGTTACAACGTATAGAGTGAATAAGTCATTCGATTACTGATTAAAAAATAAATAGAGGATATTCAATGTTTTGTCGTTGAATATGGAATTTATTTCACGAGTGGGACAGGATTTTTGATATTTTCACGAGTGCGAAGCACGAGTGAAAATATCAAAAAATCCTGTCTCACGAGTGAAATAAATTCCATTTTCAACGACAAAACATTGAATTTTCTGTTTATTACATTTTCTTTTCAAGATTTTTCCCTTTACTCTGTCTTTTTCTAATGCAGTCATAGGCTACATGTACATGACGTCATAGTTGAGCAGTTGAGACGTCATACATGTAGCTAAGTGTTGTGAGATATTGAAAACGTTGTAAACAACGATTTCAACAACATATCTGGCGAATCTTTGGCAATTTTATTCAATGTAAGAATGGTTTATTTATTTTCTAACGGACCAAGGAGTAATTTTTACAACATTCTTTGTTATCGGATGGAGCATCGAGATTTTTCCCGCACTTCTGATATTTGTCACACCGTGACAGGATATCATTTTGATATCCTTTCACACTGTGATAGGATATCACTTTTATTCAATGGATAAATTACAGTATTTCACTGTTGAAAATGTAATAAAATGTGAAATACCTTTTGTCATTATCAGATCTTGTCTTAATGGACATCACATTAAAATATACAAGTTAAAAGGAACCAAACCTGCAATGTTAATTGTCCCCCACTTCCATAAAGTACATTGTATTAATTTCGACCGTCTGTCTGTCTGTCCGTCCATATAGTGTATTTCACTCTCGTTTCCACACGATATCTCTAAAGGCTTTTACAATAAAAATTTTACACAGCAACTTCCCATGTCCCAAGGAAGACCTATTGAATTTGAGGTGAAAAGTTCAATCATCAAGGTCATTGAATCTTTTTGTTTTAGGACTTTCATTCTCTCGCAATATCGCAAGAAATCTTTGAGCTTTTGCAGTGAAAATTATATGATATCTTCCTTTACAGTACCTGATGTACATTTAATTTTCTTTGTATTTTTTGAATTTTTTCTCTGGCTGCCCCCCTTCAAAAACGATGTTATACTTCCCTGTTGTAACCACTCTTGGTAAATGCTTTACATTTTAAAGGACTACGATTTTCGATTTTTAGGTCACATGAGTCTGTTGTCATTGGTCTTGCATCATTCATTGTGTGTAAACATTTCAACATTTTCAGCTTCTCTCAAACCACTGAACAAATTTCAACAAAATTTGGCATAAAGCATCTATGTGTGAAGGGGAACAAAAGTTGTGAAATTTATGATCCCTGCCCCCCGGGAGGTTGGGCCAAAACCACTAAAATTAGTGCAATCTTGAAAAATCTTCTTTACTCATGGACATCAAGTACCCGGTAGTCAAACTGTTGGTATGATTTTAATTCGCATTGTGTCCTTTACCAAAATTATGAAATTTATGGCCCCAGGGACAGGGACTCTAGTACTTAAGGGAGGGACTAAATAGGTTATATAGTGAAAATGCATTATTTCATTGAAATTCTTTTTCTCTGCTCCAGGGCATTAAATAAACTACCCAAGTGTATAGTTGTAGCGAAGCGAACGACAACTCTGGGTAGAGATTGACTTTCCACAGACATCTCGCAGTATAGGTAAAACTGGGTGAAGATTTGATGTTCGGAAAAAAAGTTTTGTACTGAAGTACAACCCCTCCCCCAGGAAATATGATTTTTGCATTGGGAAATGGACATTTTTTTTTTTTTTGCTTGTCAAGTATTTTTGGAATTGTAAAAAAAATTTGTTACACCAAGCCCCCCCCCCCCCCACTTTCAATTTGCTTCCGATGCCAATGTGCATAAATTCTTTAAAATTCTTTTTCTCTGACTAGCCAACCGCATAGTTATGTTGAATAAGGCTGCCCCGATCTTCCAAAATTGTGAATCTTATGGCCCCAAGGTCAGGGGTTCTAGTGGCAGGGCGGGGCTATATAGATTATATAGTGATAATGCATAAATTCTTTGAAATTCTTTTTCTCTGTTCAGGGAAATTAATTAAACTAAACAAGTGCATAGTTATGTTGAATAAGGCTGCCTCTTCCAAAAATTGTGAATCTTATGACCCCAGGGTCAGGGGTTCTATAAGTGACAGGGCGAGGCTATATAGTATATAGTGAAAATGAATACATTCTTTGAAATTCCTTTTCGCTATTCAGGGGCATTAAATAACCTAACCAAGCTAGTGCATAGTTATGTTGAATAAGGCTGTCTATTATAAAATTGTGAATTTCATTGCCCCTGGATCAGGGTTCATGTGCTATGGCGGAGCTTTATAGATTATATAGTAGAAATGAATTATTTCTTTGAAAATCTTCTTCTCTGCTCCTGAGTATCAATCTAACCAAGTACATAGTTATGTTTAATAAGGCTGCCTCTTCCAAAATTTTGAATTTTATGGCCCCTTGGTTGGGGGTTCTGGTGTTAGGGGGGTCTATATTGATTTATATAGTGAAAATGCATAAATTCTTTATAATTCTTTTTATAAAAAAAAAATCTTTAAAAAATGCACCTGGGTGGTAAACTTAGATGAACTATGTACATATTTATGAGGAGGAAGGATATGCCTCTTCGAGATTTGTGAATTTCAGGGCCCCTGGGGTCAGGGCTTCTTGTGTTAGGGTGGTGTTCTAATGTTTATATTTCCTTTGCTCCTGGGTATTTTGCCTACGATCTTATTACATATTTAAGATGAATAAAGCTACTTCTTCCAAAATGGTTAATTTAATGGTCCCTGGGATAGAGATACTTGCATGGGGGTTTATATTAAGTCTGAAAATAATTTATATATAATATCTTAAAATTTGCACTTTGGTTTTATAATCAACAACATAATGAAACAAAGTTAATAAAATTTCCAAAATTTTGAAGATGTGCATCCAGGCCCCAGGATCATTGGTTCCTGTGGGATGGGGTGCCCACTTTAATTACTGAAAAAGTGGAAATGCTCTTTCTCTTTTTCAGTCTGATCTAGCCTACCTCTGGGTATTAATCAAGTAACCAAAGTAAGCTGAAGTGTATATAGTTATGATAAGCAATAATGTCTTTCAAAATTGTGAATTTCTGATGATGGCCTGTGGTTTAAGACACGAATCAAATTCAACTGTTGGAAAGTTGTTACATGATACTCAGGTGACCTTTAAGGCCCATGGGCCTCTTGTTGTTTCTAAATTATATATTTTCGTGTTTTTGAACTGAGTTAGTCGATGACCTTGCATCGTTTTAAAAACTCAAGTCCCTTATGGGACTTGAGCAAAAAACGTTTTAATTTTTCTTTGAATAAAACAACGCGTCGATACTTTAAGTGTCGGAGTACTAGTTTTACCACCTGCCCAACATTGCCTGCATTGCCCGCGCAGGTACAAGCGGTGCGCGTGGTTTACGACACAAGGTTCAGCACTTTGTAAGTATTTATAATTTATGATAAAATTATATGCATAGTAATATGTAAATTAATTCTTTTATTTTGAGTTTGAGACGCAGTAATGTTTGTTTCTTTTATGAAGATAAAGGAAATTCGGACTGTAAACAAATGTGATCATAGATCTGAATTTCCTCGGACTCCTCGGGTTGTAAGCAATGGTACTTGCTTAAGTTTTAAACTTTGATAGACATATATTTAATATCAGTTAGGGATGCTTAATTTTCATTAAATATTTTGAATGCACAGTGACACCCCCCTTTTTTCCCCCAAATTACCTTACCTTTGTCTTTGCTTGGACCAGAGACATATAAAACCATATGTCTCTGCTTTGACCATTGAATATCCTTGTTTTTAGAACTAAAAGACTGATTTCCTTCAAAATTATCTGTAAAACATTGTATTAATTTCAAGGTTAATCATCAGTTTCATCATAGTCGTGAAAGACAAAGTCCAATAGCAACATTACAGCTGAACACGACTCGTAAATACGCCATTTTTGATAGCATTATCTACAATACATCAATACCAGGATATACTCGTTGCATTTGTTACACCTGACTGCTTTATTGTCACGGGTATCGACATGGAATGGCGACCCATGTTCGTGCTGTTTATCTTGCATTACCTTTGTTTATATTTTATTGCAGTTACGTTTATCTGTGTTGTTTGTATACTGCACTAACTTATACAACTATAATTGTTGATTATTTGGTATCTAATTTTCCTGCATTAGACAAAGTATTACGTTATCATTCTCGAGTTCTGTATAGCACACGTCCGTCTACATCGGTGTCAGCTGATTACACTGAACAGTGACTAACTTCTGCCCTTTTTATAAGGGTCTGCAGAGTAGCGAGACTCGGGAACAAAAATGGCGGACAGATTCCTTTTATGAATCGTGTTCAGCTTTAAATTTGTAAGAATACAGCTGTTTGTACTGTTATCTTCTAATTTGTGTATTTTGGTTTTTTAAAGATATTGATGAAATAAACATTAGATTTTTTATGAAATGTTGGTCCAGGAAAGGTACCTGGTAACATTATTTTTTACAAAAGAATAGTAACTCTTGTTTTACCCAATGTACAGGAAATCAATACTTGATATCTTAGAAGCTGCAGATCTGTAACTCTCCGAAAAAAATATATTGATAGACCAGAGAGCTACAGTGCCACCCATTGAAAAAACTATATATTTATTGCGCACAAAAAAGTTTGTTCGGTTCTCGATTTATTTCTCCATGTTTTTAAAACTATAATCTCAAATTATTTAATATTAAGCGTGTGTTCCTAACATATTCTTTCTCTGTTTCCACAACCAAACATTTAGTGTTGTAAAGTTAGACAAATTTTACTATCGATTATCAAATTGAATCGGAAGAACACAATCGATTATATAATTGATAATTTGAAGTATTAAAAAAGGTTAAATTTATTCATCCTGAGAAGTATTTTAAATAGACAATACACCAGGATATGGATATAATTCGGCATCAACCTCTTCACCATGCACATTTGCCATTTTGTATACTGCCGATAAGAGTGAAGTCCCTTTGGTGAATATCAAAGTTAAACCTGCTCGGCTTGAAAAATACGGCTTCAAAAATATAGCGATCTATTGATGATAATATTTACAATCGATTGTCGCCGATCTGGGCCTTTAAACGACGATTTTTCGATAGTCGTAACAACACTACAAACATTCCTCATAATTGTTGATGATAGTCCTCCTGACCTTGACATTGTAATCATCAAACATTTTGCTTATTTATATTGCCATTTTGGTTTCAAAGATAATTCCGTCCAATATGCTTCATTCAGATGTCAACTACGACAGTATTTGATAGAAGATAAGGGAATATTTTAAAATCTTTCCTTATTTGCAATTGAGGTAAGAATTCGGAAGAATTAATTAAGAATCGAGAGCACTTTTTTGTGTGCAATAAATATACAGTTTTTTCAGTGGGTGGCACTGTAGCTCTCCGGTCTATCAAAATATTTTTTTCGGAGAGCTACAGATCTGCAGCTACTTGATATCATGATGATTTAACTCAATGGAACTTATTTTACTTCTTCATATTGGAGGAAGGAAAGTATGTCAGTTAGCTGAAGGCAAATGCTGCAATGTGTTATTGAATACACTGCATTTTTTTTTAAGATGAAATATAAGATAGAAGTCCTGGTGAAATATCTAGCTAAATGTTTGATGCATCAGCTGATATCTTAGTTCTCTTGAATGACATTTTGTATAGATATTTTCTGCTATTAGCTGACTCTATTAATTATAATTTCATCCATTTCTTTCTGATAAACATACTTTTTCTGAATTAAATGACTTAAATCATCTTTGCTAAACTGCTAATTAAATGACTTAAATCATCTTTGCTAAACTGCTAGCTAAGGGTTTCTGATGGGAGATGGACTTATTACATGTACTAACTGGAGTACAAACATTAATTGGAAATATATTGTACTTTTGGATATTTATTGTTCGATTCGAATCACACAATTTTAACAAGCTCAAACTGTAGGTTATGACTTTAAAATCTTGTGATATTTGGAGTTTTCTTGATTTTTCTTGCATAAGAGGCACAGTACTGTAGGATAGATAACTGTGAAGTGAATGTGATTCTGTCTATGTGTTCACCACCACTGATCACCAAACTCGTCAATAAACCACCATGATTTATATACTATAGAAGCTGTGGTGCTTTATTAAGAATCAATTGTACTAGAATATTCAAATTTTTGAGTGAAATATGTAGATAAAGTATTCAGGTGCAAAAGTTAATTGAAACAATAATAATGGGGAGCAGAGCTAACATGGACCTCTCAAACATTAAACTAGAGGTGGGATTGGGTGCCATAGAGGAGTAAGCACCCCATTTTGTGCAGTCACACTTGCCTTGAGTCTTTTTACATTCTAGAGCTTCACAAAGTCTCTTTAGATACTACACAGGGATTTAAGTATAAATTTATTAAATGAAAATTTCTGCTTTTAATATAGTTTAAGAAAAATACATTTTTTTATGTACCGTATATAGAATAACTAAAACAGTCAGCTGTTTATGAAGATAATTATAAACATTATGTTATTGGTTTTAAGTTTATTTACTTAATTATGTTATCAGTTATGTTTATAAATATGTTTCAGTGTTCATAAAATGTTTTATTTTTAAAATGCTTAAAAAAATAATCATCATAAACAGATAAATCATAAGATAGTTTCGCCAGTTGGAAAAGGAACTCACAATTTTTGTAAAAAGTTATGAATGATGATAATTATGTTTATTATATACCCTGGTAGTCTGTTTATAGTCCCTATATAATCTATACAAGCACAAACAGTTCTTAATACTACATATAATTATTCACTGGATTTGAGTCCATATTCACCGGAGGGTCAGTGCAGCGGCATTGTGACGTTATAATCAACACCTCAAACAACGCTGTAAACAATGGCTGGAGTATCTGAGTATCTGAGCTGGAAAAATCAGGGTTCGAAATTAACTCATGTCCGTAAGTCCGAGACTAGTAAAAATTGTGTCAGACTAGCAGAATTTATAAGGTACTAGTCCGCACGGACTAGTGCAAATCCGGATATAAGTCTTGAATATGTTCACATTTTATTAATTTTATTTCCGAGTCTCTTACACGTTTGAAAATAAATGAGAAACGCAACCATGATAAAGCGTTTTCTACATTGTGATCAATAGACAAAGACGTGACCATGAGGAGATTTCTGAAAGTTGAAAACCCTCTTTCTTTCACCACATGCTTCCAACTGATGTGTGGACACATATTTCATTGAATAACTGATAAAATTTTAAGATTTGTGTTATTCTTTTTACATACTATAGGGCGGACTAGTAGAATAGTTTGCGGACTAGTGGAAGCTAGAAGTCACTAGTCCGTGCGGACTAGTGCTAAAAAAAGTTAATTTCGAACCCTGAAAATGTTGGACAAACCTATGGCAAATTATTTTTACACATTTGGACATCTTACACATGGCGAAGCTCGAAAAGGAAAACACAGAGGTTATAAACTGTAATCCGGATATTTAAAACGAAAATGAAAATTGTGTTGTCATGCACCTTCAGTGTCTTATTTATTCAAATCCGGATTATATAATAAAACAATTATGGACTCTTTTGGTGTTAACAAGACCCGATCTACTTGATCTGCACATAAATTTTAACGCAGCGTTGACTCAGGCACGTCACAGTACCCTAGACTGCCGTCACAATTGAATATAATAAAGTCGCAAATAAAATGATGTTGCGTGTTAAGAAAAAAATAAAGCATGGAGAGAAAAATTTTTCATAATAAAACACAATTGAATTATTCTTTTAGAAACTAATAAAGTATTGCAATTGTTTGTAGATGTTATGTAAAACCATTGCGACTTATAAAGTATCTAGTTGGATAAAATAAATACTAAGTTTGTGTTTTGATATGCCCCCTTTTCACTGCAATAAAGGCTACCCCCAATTTTCTTTTCATTTTTTATAAGAAGTTTGAAAATTGCATGATATATATGAAAAACAAAACATTTCATCATTTATTTTTTTTAAATTGTCATTTTCTATGTTTATTGGAGCGTTTTAGTATGTAATTGTGTGTAAAAACACGAAAAAATGGTCCATGTCTTGACAGTGCCCCCATTTGACTACAATAAAGGCAAAGTAACAAATTTTCATTCTAATTTTTCTGAGCATAATACATACAAATATATTTCCAAGAATTAAAATTTTTATCATTCCATTTTCGTAATTTTCAACTAGATCGGGCCTCGTTAAATATGGTTTTTTATTCACCAGAAAAATATCAATATTGATATTTTTCTGGTGAATAACAAACCATACTCAACACGAAAAGAGTCCATAATATATATATAATGCATGTATTATAAATATATAGATTGTAGTCCAGTCTCCACAAACCATTTATAAGCCATATCATTTACACACTGATTTACAGATTTTCATTTAGTTGACTGAGAATGAATTTATTTTAGGATTGACCATATTTATTTGATTGTTGACACTGTTTAATTGGATTAAGTATCAGATCCAATAAAGGTAAAACAGTAAAAACAACTTGTTATCACCTTGTTGTTCAGTTATCTATAGAACAAAGGGGAGATAACTTAGGTTATCCTCTCACTTTACACGTAATGTAAATATACCCTCCAGACAGGGTAAATATTGACGCTTGTATGTGTTGTAAAAGCATCAGGGCTTTATAGGCATTGTAAACTTATGTATCATTTCTTAAGCAATTACTTCCTGTGTCTATAATTTTATCGTTCACTTGTGTAAAATTTAAACGCAGGTGTGTCAAGTTATCTAATGTAGAGGGGGGATAGTCGCATACATAAATAATTGTAAGTTTTTCCCCTTTTTAGTTCTTATACTGTAAGTTTGTTTGTTGTATTGTTCATAGCAAGCGTTTAGTGGTTTAATTTTCACAAATATACACAGAGTACATTAAAATTTAAGTAGATTTTTCTGTATATAAGGTCAAGTGTCTACTCTTAGTCGAATATTTCCTATTGCCAGTAATTAACCATTGAATATAAATGGTATACAGTGTACATGTATATATTGTGTATATATATCCACAATTTTATGTGTGTATATGCATGTATTGTGAAATTTATTTACTTCGTTTCATTGAGCTGTAACAATGATTGTTTTATATTTGTAGGAGTTATTGATTTTAAACCACGTAACATCTGCTGAATCGCCGATGTTTTATAAGAAATGTTTACTGGTCTACGGAGAATGTGCCTACAGACTTTTAAGCTGAAGGTAAGCTGCTATTAAGTATTACCCCAAATAGCAAAATAGCGACTGTGTTGTTAGTTGCGTGCTTGATAGCTCTGTAGGGTGCAGTTTGGTCTGACAGGTCTGAGACTCTCACATGAGGTATGAATCTCTAAGGTCATAAGGTTACTTCAGGGTGCATTCAAGATCACAGCAGCTATAAAGGTCTAGGTAGAGCTATGATATTTTAGCTATTAAAACTGCTATGTAGCATTTCATTAGATCTGGATGTGTAGTCAGCTCTATTTTCTATAGATCTATCTAGATCCATTTTGCTCACCACTGGTGTCATATAATATATTGAACCCTGCAATATTTTGAACCCAGATTCAAAATTTCACTAAAATATGGCTACGAAATATTGAACTCCCCTATAAAATACTGGTATTGAACCTGGGGTTCAAAATATTATGTGATATATTGAACCTTGGTTCAGTATATTGCAGTATCAAAATATTTTGTTACACTGGTAATGCAATATATTTCTCCTATTTGATATAATTTAAAAGTGAAATTAAATCTTTCAGCAATGTGTTTATCTACAGTAACTGTTCAAAAATGTTGCTCTCTTTCTGGCACTAAATGACATCATTCACTTCATAAGTAAGAACATTCAAGGGTATCAGTTCATATTTCAACAAGCATTTAACATAAGGGCATTGTAGTTTCCAGATAAAGTACATGACAGTTAGGAAAAGATTGAATGATCAATGGAAGACAGTTTTCCAAGACATGTTTCATTTACCTGCATAGAATTTGCTTTTCCTTAAGTTTGTCAAAGGTTTCTTGTTGGATAGTTGGATACAAATAAAATGAGTTTTAATCAAGGGATTCTTTTCTCGGAGAACTTTCCATCAAACCTTCACCTTGTTGTGAATTTGGCTGCATGGAAGCAACGTCATCTTGTAATTCTAAAGTGCAGACGGAGTTTTGCAGGCATTTCGTTCAAAGTCATAAGTAAAACTATGATTTCATTAGTTGTTTGGTAACTATAAATTTCAAATTTGATATACATGTAGATTGCAAACATTAGATAGCAATTTAAGAAAAGAAAAATGATTGTTATCCATACTTATTTTCACCATTTGATAAATTATATTCAATTGATTCTGGGACAGTTAAATCAAATGGATAAAGATCTGCAAAGTTTACAATGAAAACTAGGAACCACATACAGCTGATAAAGTCTCAGCTGAATGCACCTGTCAATCAGCGCAAACTTTTTGTTATGATTGAGTGACATGGGGCATTATTTGAAGTGTACAAGGTATTTTTTGGCATTGCATAAAATCTCTAGCTTTGAGACTTGTCTTGTCCAAATTTGGTGACTGTTATTTGTGTAATCTACATAAACTGGTAATATAAGAATTCTGCAAATCGCTGTTATGTCAGTGATCAAATATATTACATAGTCAGCTGTAACAGGAAGATATGCATGGTTATCTGTATAAATATAAGGTTTTGATGGCAAAACTGAAATAGGCATGTATTATCAGTTTTAATTAGAAAATGAAGGAGCCAGTCAAAAAATGATTGATAAGATATCTGAAAAACTTGCAAAAAAATGGAAAATTGGAGGGGGGAGTAGTTCAAACTTCTTTTTTGACATTTTCAGAAACGTTTTGGAGTAAACCTTCTGTGATTTGATTTAACCATATTGCAACTAAAAGCAGAGAGGCAACTGGCTTTTCATGAGACATTTTCATACTTAATTAACAACAAAATTAAATGGATAGAAGGGGGGGGGGGGGTTGTAAAAACATAATTAAGAGGCTGGCTGTATAAAGTTGGAATATACCCAATGAATCATGAATTTAATTATTTAAAAGGAATTTAATCTTTCTGAGTGGGTGGAATACCCCTCTATATAATTCTCAGTGGTGTGAATTTAACAGAAACATACAAGTTTTTAAATAGACACATCAGTGACGATGTTTACCGACTAGTAAATCTTAATGATTGTAAAGAGAGACCCAATTAGAACCTATTAAACAATAAAAATGATTTTAACAGGCTATAAAACAGAGTCCCATAATGGATGGGAAGAAAGTTATTACCATATTTGATTGTATCATTTATGGAGTATACTCTGTCAAGAAACATGAAGGCCTGAGGAAAAAAGATGTCTGAATGTTTTTGTGAAGTCATGCAGACATATAAGTTACACATAGTTATGATGTGGACATACATACAAGGCAACCTTAAATCAATAAACTGCATGACTATCTTCAGTTCATTGAGAGTATACACATAGATTGTATTGAACAACTTATTCATGATCAGGTACTGTTAGTTAAGGAAATCAATAGATCAAGCAACATTTATGGCACGTGTATAGATGTACATGTATAATATATCAGAGTTCATAGTACTCTCCTTTCGCCTGGCAAATTTCCGTGTTTTAATCTATGTAGAGAGATTCAGCCTGCTTCTCTGTATATACAGGTACACTGTATATGTATACCGGTGTAGTTCATTGTTTGTTTTGGTGACATCACAAAGGCAACAGATGAATGTATGGGGCACGTGATAAGAAATAATTTGGCAGTCGTGTTTGACCATTTAAAAATGTGGTGGGCTGGACTCACGTATTTAATAAAGTTTAGAGTATGACATTTATCATGTATATATGAATGAAGTCAGTTTCCTGTGCACAAGGCCTTAATAAATATTGTGATCATTCTCTAGGATGTTATTAAATATATGTGGTGATGTAATTGGCGCGAAAACACCTGTCCTAAAACTACCTGTAGCAGTTACCTGGAATGAACTCTTTAGCTAAATTTTGGAATTACTTTTTACAGCATTTCTAGAGGTTTGTTATGATTATTTATACAAACTGAGTGCAAGCAATTGTGTAAAAAATTCACAAGGTAAATTTAAATTCCTTTCATGTAATAATTTTGATAATGAAAATATGGGAATGTCAGAGGCTTACACTTTCATTTCGTGTCTTTGTTTGTATAGAATTCCTTTAAGTGGAATTTCCAGTGATACATTTGTGTATCCTAACTGTGTGTTTGTGTAAAGACTGTAGATTAAGGCTACACTGCTTGTCACTGTAGGAAAAGATTGTCACCACAGAAGGAAGTAGAGAGTGAGATATTGTTTTTAATGAAGTTCTCCTATAGCTGACATGGGGACCAAGGTGCAAGCCCTGCAGCTGTGGTGTAAGAAGCAGACGGACGGGTACCGCGATGTGGAGGTCGTCAACATGACGTCCTCCTGGAAGAGCGGCCTGGCTTTCTGTGCCATCATCCATCGATACCGCCCGGACCTCATGTAAGTTAAAACAGCAGCCGAAAAAATTCAGACGTGTCTTAATTTGAAATTAGTTCAGCTACTGTACAGTCATTAATAAATTGCCTAAGGCTTTAATTTAATTAATTATATGTTGAAATAGATGTACAAAATTTAAATTACTCTCTAGATGGTATAAAAAATAGAGTGATTTTTTTTACCAAGTAATGCTCTGTTAAACTGAATGATGATGATGTTACAAAAATACCCCATTGATAATACATTCAATAAAACAGGTTTCTTTTTAACAATAAACTGCTATTTAAAGACAGCTAGTCTGTGTCTTAAATGCATGGAATAATCTGTTAAGTGTATTATGCAGTCGGTAGTTGCTCAGTTATTTAATTTGCATAGCCTGCATTTTTGTGGGGAGCCCTGAACACCGGTTTATACTGTGTTGGTATGTGGTCTGTAGAGACAGATATTGTTCACCAAGGCCAGAAAATCTTTTAGTTTGTACAATAATGTTCAATTGATTGACAAATAGAATTTTTTCAGCTTTTCTATATATAAATAAGATTTTTGCCTTGAATCTGCACTACATTCATTGCAAATATTGTTTTGAACAGTCTTAATATTTTATGAAATATCCCCCCCCAACCAGCATCACACCCCTTCCCCTCTGGGAAAAGAGAATTGATTGTATATTGATAAATAATTTGATTTAGAACTTTGTAGTAAAAAAAATTAATAATGCATTTAAACTAAAGCAGTTTAAATACATACCGGTAATTGAGATAATTATGTGATATTTTAAAAATATATACTGTGAACCGTTAATTGATAGAAGCAGTCACAAGGGTTAACATTGAATTTAATACAAGTATGCCATATGTGGGATGTCCAAGAGACAAGAGAACAAAACCTTCATTGTCTATATTGATAATGCAGTTTGTTTTAAACCCACATACATTCCTCCTAAAATGTTTTAATTAGTATAATTAACTGCATGCCAGCCATGCCAAAAAAAAAATTCTGAAAGTTGGCACAGAATTCCTGGCTGTGTTTATGGTTTTGATTCCATAATTATCTTTGTACAGCTTTACTTCAGATCAATTACACTATTCAATAAAAGTAATGAAGTTACTACAGAGAATATATATTCTTTATTTAAGTTTTAACTAGATAATTTTTTTAATTGACATTTATGTTAACAGGGTGTTAAATAACTTGTAGAATTTGGCTTCAATGTATAACATGAGTGATTCATGATGCTTACTGTACAAGAAGTAAATTCAAAACATATCTATCTTTTTTTCATAACTTAATTCATTCTTTCCTCATTTCAGAGATTACGATGCTCTTGCCAAAGAAAATGTCCTTGAAAATAACAGCTTGGTAAGTACATGAACAAACAAATTTATGTATTTCCTGTTGTATTAATTGACAATTTTTTTACTAATTAGCTGAAATTTTTGTGCAATTTTAAAGTTATTTCATGTGTTTATTATTATATTAAACAGGCCTTTGAAGTGGCGGATAGAGAGCTGGGTATTCCAGCTTTACTGGATGCTCCGGATATGGTGGCCATTAAAGTTCCAGACAAACTGAGCGTGGTGACCTATGTATCACAGTATTACAATTACTTTCACAACAAACCACAATGTAAGTTTATTTGTGTCTAGCAGTACATATTACATTTACTTTCACAACAAACCACAATGTAAGTTTATTTCTGTCTTACAGTATTACAATTACTTTCACAACAAACCACAAATTGACAATGTAAGTTTATTTCTGTCTCACAGTATTACAATTACTTTCACAACAAACCACAATATAAGTTTATTTCTGTCTAGTAGTATAACCACAATGTAAGTTTATTTGACAGTTACATTTTACTTTCACAAAATTCAGTTTCTTAATCTGTATCCTAGTTTTACAATTTATTGTGAAAAAGATTTTAGAATTAAAATGTCTGGTTAATGGTTGTTTGTAATCTTTATTTGTAGTGGGAGGACCAGGAGTGAAGAAGTCAGTAAAGAGACATCAGGAGATAGACAAGTCAGGTCCGGAGGCTAAACGACAGACACTGGCCTCCGTCAATGACTCCCCGGTAAGACTTCACTCATCTCAGACACTTCTGATGTATTTATAGTGATGTTGCTTTTTACTTTCATTTTTTTGGGATTGGTAAAGTTAAGTTTTAGGAAATAAATCTTTTGGAATAGGACTTTTTTAAGCTAAAAAATATGAAATGTTTAAAATGAATGTCAGGCTAAAATATTTAGACAAACTTTTCATTACTTAAAGATGTAGATTTAAAATTATCATGTTCAAAACTTGTAAGAACAGTAATAGATAAGAACACTTGATTCTTGCAAAACAACATGTATAAGGCCTTGTTTCTGTGAGCCCTGAATGCTGTTACTTAATATTTTAAACTTTAAATAATTCTTTTCATAGGCCAAAGAGAAACAAGTGTCTATGGGAGACAAATGTGGAATATGTAAGAACAAAGTGTTTCTGCTGGAAAGACATATTGAACATGGAAAGCTTTATCATAGATCTTGTTTCCGTAAGAGTGAACTCTCTCCTACGGCAAAAATTCTCAAAAAACCTGACTCTGAGGAATCTGAAAAAAGCAAGTCACACGATTCTGAAAAGCCCGACTTCTGGAGAAGACGAGCTGATGCCAAGAAAACGGAGGAAAGCAAGAAAGAGGAGCCGAAAAAAGAACACAAAGAAAAACATGATACGAGAACAAATAAAGCTAAATCCTTAAATTTCTTGTCGCACAACGGTGATGAACACAAGGCAAGTCATAGTGGAGTTAAACACAGACACGAAGAAAAAATGGATACTTCTGACTTAAATGGTGATCACAAAGTAAAATCAAGAGTGGAAGCAGACTCCAATAGACCTGTACCTAAAGTTCGAAATGTGATATCCTCAACAGAAAAAATGGATACATCGGATAAAAATCAGAATGAAGTAGAAAAACGTACCTCTGTTCCCAAATTTGAGTTCAGGTCCAAAATTGTTTCTGCTGCCCCAAAAGCATGTGTTGTATCTAAAATTGACACAGACAATTCTAAGCCACAGCCTGCAGTCAGAAACTTTGCTCCATCTAAACCTTCATCTCACTCAGAGTCTCCTAGAACTTCTAAGTCTCATCATGAATCAGGGTCACCCCCGCCCTTACCTAAAAACCACCCACCTCACTTGCCTGTGACCTCCAAAAAAGAATCTCCTGTGTCGGAGAAGAAATCTCTGTCCCCGCCTTCTGTGAAATCTCCATTATCTAGTGCTGAAGTCTCCCCTAAACAAGACAGACTGTCTGAACTGTTGGAAAAAGACAGTCGGAGTAGTCAGGGTAAATGGGAAGGGTTATCCTCTAAAAATAAGGAATCCGAACCCTTCTCTAGTAGTAAAACAAAGCAGGAATCTCATGAAGTTAGAAAACCTAAAGATATTAATATAAGTGGTGTAAGGACAAGTAGCAGCTCTGAGCCAGTGGCTGTGTTAAAGAGCCCAGTGAGTCCTGAACCACATGATCCTAAGGTCCTAGGTGGTTTATTGAAAAATCTGGCAGACCTTCGTCGTAGGAAGGAATCCAGTGACGATGTGAATAAAACTGTGACATCTCCAAAGGATAAGGAAAGTAAAAATGACTGGAGAAGTGAGAAAGCTAGCAGTGATACACGAAAGGAAGTTAAGAGCCATGTGTTCAGAGAGACGAATGGAAAGACAGAGACCAGGGGTGATAAGGCCAAATCAGTGGACATTCTGTCAGAGAAAAAGCCATTTTTCAGCAATAAAAAAGAATCTGATAAGCCTGAAGTCACTACATCTGTGAAGCAGGACTTAACCATCAGTGATGAAGAACCGGCGTGGAAGAAAGCTCTGGAAGAACGGAAGAAAAAGAAAGAAAGACCAAAAACTGCAGATTTGTTATTGGACAAAAAAGAGGAAAAGAGTTCAAGAAGTGTAGTTTCTATGGATGTGACGCAAATTAAAGATGAAAGACCAGCATGGCAGATAGAAGCCGAGAAGAGAAAGGCAGCTCGGCAGGGGGGATATGTGGACCCAGAAAAAGCCAAGGCAAAAGATAGCACCACAGAAACATCAGTCAAAACAGAGGTTGAGGAAGTCACAAAACGTCTCATAACTCCAGGGTTACTGCCCAAGGATGAACCAAAAATATCTGAGCCAGAGAAAAAGAAAATTTCTGTCGGGAAAAGGTTTGATTTCAAATTGCATGACCAAGAAAAGGAGAAGAAAGTCACAGAGAAACCCCCTCGACCACCCCCAATGAGCCCCACATCACTACATAAGTCTCATCATGGACTGTCTCCCGCTGTCTCCCATAAACTGGCTTCTACCAAGAAAACTGCAGCCCCATCACCCCCCAGGCCAACCATGCCCAGAACAGAGATCAAAACCTTTGTAAGTTTTCTTCATACATATCTAAGTTCCTTAAAATTTTCCCTTAAGTGTGAATGCTTTTAATCATCAATGGAAATTTTTTGAATTGTTCAATCAAAGCAAAAACGTGCAAAAATTTCAAAACTTGAAAAATGTGGATCTTTTGGATAGATGTAAAATGGAGGTTCTGAAATCGGTAGCTGGTAAGAATACTTATAATTAGTTGTAGTTTTTTTGTGGATTATTTTGTTAACTCTATTAACCCTCAACATGCTTCTCATATGACCCTGATTTAATTTTTTTTTATATTGTATGAACAATTTGTGTCAGTAACAGAATTATTTATTTTGTATTATATGTCATGTGCAAGGGAACTCTTGGTATAAATACTTTCTAAGATATCTAGTAGGATATGTTTCTATTTTTTACCTTCTTTAAAGATTTTTTTCTCTCAAATCCATATGATTCTGTGTCAATGATAGCTGTACTGAAATAATGGAATGTACACATGTATATGTATTTATTTATATGCCCAGCAAATAGTACCTGATACATATCTCTATGATAGTTATTTCATATTACAATATCTAATGTATTTTTCCAGTGTATGATTTTATCCAGTTTAGAATTCAAAATCAAGTTCATAAAATTGAAGAAATAACTGTTGATTAGAAGGAATCTTAAAGAATGTTTTGATGATACAAGTTTAATATTTTGTGTTATAAATATTGTAGGGCGATATGAAGAGATTGTCACCCCAAGAAATACAACATCAGCTGGCTGAAATTGATAGTCGCCTGACAGACTTGGAGGTCCGAGGCCGAAATCTGGAGCAGTCCATCAGAAAGGGTTACTATCGCTTATTGCTTCCTATCTCTTCTGTGTTAAGGGACTTTTTCCAGTAAATACTCCCTGAGTTAGAATCCGTTCAATGCTTCCATCCATACAATTTATAACTGCACAAGTGTCCAAGAAATTGGACATGATAAACACATTCAAGTATCTGTATTTATTACCACATATGCATGTGTTGGTTCTTTCCACTGGTGACAGGCTTTAGCTTTTGAAATATACCTTCATTCCCAGCATTTATAGAAGTCATTTGACATTTGTAACATGTTCCTTTTTTCAGTGCTTTTGGCCAAAGTGCTGCTCTGCTTGGTCACATTTCATATTTTATTAACCCTCATCCTTTGCTTTCCACTCTAACAGTTTCAGATCCCAGCAGTCCCAAATCCAGAATCCAGCCGCTATGGATAGAAAATTTCTAGGGTAAAGTGATTCAATGACACAACACATTTGGAAAAAAAGTGCATGTTTTTGTCATTTGGTTTTGAGAAATGTCACTTACACTGTTTGGTAAATTATGCAACTAACCCTGGCGTGAAAAATGACAATTTAGGTGTGCTGTTTAACAAATTTTACCTTATTTATAACTACATGTACAAAGTAGTAGTATAAAATTTCATTGATGATGATGGGTCATATATCAATTTTATGGATATATATAATGGTCAATTTCACATCTGCATGCAATACGGTTTTATAAATAATTTGAAACTTAAAAGGAATTTTCAATGAGTGGCATCTTTCAAAATCAAATGACTATTTTTTTTTAGGATGAAATCTATCAGTGGATATGTTGTTCTTTTTTGCACTTTGGGTCTCTTTAGGTTATCAAACATGCTATGCAAGTTCATCAAGTTTGAGTAACAGTGAAAGCTCAATTTAAGTTGCATCTATTGGCACATGATCTTAGTTACTTCCCCTTAGTAAGGAATTGCACAGGCCCATTAGTAGAGGGTTTTTTTTATTTTGATCTGTTTATTTTTCCTGTTTAAATTATGTCATCCTTTTTTTTTTTATTTCAACGAATCAAGAGTTAGTATTCATGTGCCTGAGAAAGTCATTTTTATTTCGGAGGGAGAGGTTGAAGATTTATGAAGTAATGGATTTGACTTAACTTTAAAATTGTAATGTATGAAAATAAAGTATATACATGTATTAAAATGTCCATATAGGTGTATTTAAAGTTTCCATGGTAGATTAGAAAAATTAAATACCAGTATTGTCCAAGTTACATGTAGCACTAGTTTTAAGTATTATTTAATGGACTTTGTATATAATATATCATTGTTTCTTTATGTATCCTTATGACAGAGAAGTTGTCTCTGTTTGGAATAGTGGCTTTGGATGGTTGAATGTGGTAAATATCATATCAGTATATTAACCATTATTTTAGTAGTCATCATCTCTACTCACTAATCATTTGAGGAAGGATATAAATATTTGCACTAACTTTTGTTCAATACATACATTTTCAATGGAAGAGTTTCTAATTATGGCTAAGTACTATTCTACTATAAATGATTTTTATATAAATAAGCCTGAGAATTTGGTGACTCTCCTGTAATCGCTAATGTTTCTTGCCGCAAACTATTCATCACAATACATGTACGAGGGTTGTCCCGTAAAATCGTGGACAAAGCGTTTTTCTCAAAAAGTAATCGGCGCACAAAGCTGAATGTTTATTTATCTATTTGTACATGATAATTCTTTTTATAAAATATAGGCAAAAATAAAGATTTTATTATGCTTGAATGTGCACGGGGTAGTTGGCGCACGGTATAAAACCAAAGTTTTATTTAAGAATACACAAGTTTGAATTCAAAATTAAAGTTTTGAATACATAAGTTTGGATTATTATCTCATCACAATAATTTTGTAGTCTTCAAAAATTTTAAGGCATTTGGTTAATTTTTGTCTGTAGCATTCGAAATGAAAGTGGTAAACACAACACACATAAATGATTTTATGCTTTCTGCACCGGAAAAGTTTTTTATTTCGATGTTGTAATGACACCTTTAGAGACCATCAAACATAAAAATATCACCATATCTTAAGTATACAAATGAAATATTTTCTTAGAATTTTTTTTTTTTGATCGAGTCCCTGCAAAACATGCTTTTGGTAATAGCAAAAGACACTGTCACATATGCACATATGATATTTTCTATTAGTTGAATGATGGTGAGAATATTGTCCGTAACTTACTAATAAATCTTCAAATCATGAGGATGCCATTTTACTTCGGCTTTTTGCCACTTGTGTATCAATGCTTTCCTAAAGTTAAATCGAATATCACTCTAATTAGCATGAGAAAACGTATGTTTTAGCACTTTGACGTTATAATCCATGCGCCGTAAGTGTGTAAAATCTCATAATTTGTTTATTTATGCATATATTTATCTGAAATTTGCTGTGTATATTACTAAAATATGTACTAAATGATAGTGAAAATTTCAGAACGCAGTGATGTTTATTTTTCACACTGTTGACTTTGGGACAACCCTGTTTTATGTAACAGAATGTAGAATGTTTCTAGTTTGACATGAATAGATTCCAGACTCTTGAACTGCTAGTAATAGTTGGTTTACCATGTATAGGATATTGACTGTTGCATTTACAGTCTTCTGTATTATTAACTCATCATATGCAGCTTCAGTTATTAACTATGAAGCCTGTAGATCTAAAGAAAACCCTTGATATACATGATTTTGCTTTCTTGAAAATTCATCGATGATGCTCCATCAAACATTAGGATATGGATACTTTATTTAAGAGGAGACTATTTGGATAGATTTTCAGGTATACTTTTAGCAGGAATCATATGCACATCCAGCAACCCCTGACTAATCCAAATCATGCAGATTTTACCTTGAGCATTTTTGCCACTTTTGTCATGCTTTACTGCAATGAAGAATATCACTCTATTTACATGTATTAGTCTAGTTGTAAGCTGCCTGAGTGTGTAACTAAAGCAACTTAATCAAAAATTTTGTATTTACAATCATATTTGTACCTTGAAGCAGTCCTGTTGACTTTGGAGACTCTAAGACTGTTCATGTAAATCTGTTAAACTTATAGAACACAGTGTCCAGTTGATTTGGTCTTTATCAGTATGTTCACGTGTATCTGTTATACTTGTAGAACACAGCGAGGAAGACGATGAAGGGCTGATGATAGAATGGTTCAAACTTGTCAACGACAAAAACGAACTCGTCCGAAGAGTTTGTGTAAGTAGACTATATATAAAAAATAAACAAAATAAGTGTATGTCAATAAGGCCATGTGGGAATATTCAGGGATTCAAGTTTTTTACCAATGATGTATCTAAAGATGAATGATTTGATCGTCCCGAAGAAAGCAAAGAAATAATGGTTTCGATCAACACAAATTCTCTATAACATCATAGTAGGACACACAGTGGAAGTTAAAATGTCTGATGTTATGTGATTGTAGATCTAGAGCTCAGGAACTTGAGGATCAACAGCATAGAATTGACAGGGAGCTGCGAGAACTCCTCACCAAAACAGGTCAGGGATTCTGTCATTGTACCTCTGATACTGAAAAATGCTATCCCTGTCATCTACACACATACATGTATCCTAGTTTATACATGTTTCTCCTGGTTTCTTTTTTTCATTTGATAAGTTCTTAATAATTTAATAATTGATATGTTTAACTTCCTTTACTGGAGAGGTTTGAAGTGATGTTTGATAGTAAGCAGTGTTATATTGTTTTGACAGAGGACACTAAAACTGAGGAGGACAAAGAACAGGAGGAGCTGCTCCTCCAACAGCTGCTGGATGTGGTCAACCAGAGGAGTCTGATAGTGGACTGTCAGGATGAGGACCGCATCAGGTAACGCTCAGATCGGCCGGTCGGTCAGGGTTACATTGGACAGGGTTACACTGGAGAGGGTCATTTACCACTGTGATTATCTGGTGATCTTTCATCTTCACTAGCCAAGGATGACTCAGGAGAGGAACCTTATTCTTGATTAATGAGGACAAAGTCATTTATCTCTGTGGTTAACTGGGGATCTTTGATCTTCATTAGCCAAAGATGATGATCCACTCTTCTTCTGATGAAATGGTCAAAAAGGCTGGTCAATTAGCTTACTGGTCAGATTGATGGTCAATCTTTGGTAAAATAATGCAAAGTTTATCTCACTTTATACAGATGATGTTACTGTAAACCAACTTTTATTCGCATGCAAGAAGGCTAGTCAGACAGATAGATACTGGTCAGACAGCTTGGTACTAGTCAGGGTCAGGCTGGACAGGGTCATTTAGTGCTGTGATTATCTGGTGATTTTTCATCTTCACTAGCCAAGGATGATGATATGCTCCTCTTCTGATGAAAATCCCTGGTAAATCGCAAAATAAGTTTATGCAGCAAAGTTTATCTCCCTTTATACGGATGATTTTATTTCTTTGCACAGAAAAGATTGCTATCTCATACTGGTAATTGTACATCAAAAGATATTTTTGTGATAAGGACTCAACTTTTACTGTTTTATGATAAGGTTTATTAGATTGTCTTGTTCATAAGATTTGTCATAATACTGATTGCTAAAAAATTAATCTTGTTGTAAAAGTCAGATAAGGAAGACTGTAGACAGTGATGAACCCTATAATTGTACTGGTTTGTCATGAGTCAAAACATTTTATATTACATAGATAAATATCTATCAAAGATGTACAGTGAAAAGATGTTGCTGTCTCAGTTTCGATGATAAAGCTTTTGTTTAATTACAGATATGAGGAGGAAGATCGTGATATTGCTGAAATTTTATCCAAAAAAGGTGAGGGTTTTGTAAAAAATTCAACTTCATACCAGAAAATTTAGAATTTCATTTGCTTCCAATACTAAAATTTGAGTGCAAGAGGAGTGCTCTAAGTAAATTTTCTAGATTTTGCACTTGCTTTTACTTATATTTCTTTCTAGTAGAGTTGAAGTGAAAGATTTAATTCAACTTCCTATGAGTGTCTATGCTATATGCTTATTAATAAAGTCATGCAGTAAGAGTGAGCCACTTGTTTTAGGGTTTATGAAAGCAAAGAATTGGTAAATTTTGTTTACTTATGTTAATCAAACATATTAAACTGCATTAAAACAGTACATGTATTTATTATATTTATCAACTCACCAAAAAATAATTTTGCACTAGCTAGCTTTATGTTGACTTGTGTACCTTTAATGTGAATCATTCTCACTCAGATTAAACTGTTCATGTAATTGTACATTTTAACAACATTTTCTTTTGGGGGGAGGGGTACATTAATTCAAAGTTTTAAACAGACCAAAAGTACTTGTACATTCAGAAAATGAAACTGACAAATAATCAACTCTAGCTCCTCAAAACTGAAGTAAATAAACAGTGGTATCATTTCTCAAGACTTTTCAAATCATGCTTCTAAGGTCAGGTTAGGGTCAAATGAGGCCCAGTCTACAATATAATATAGGTCTCGGGATTATAAAACTCGCTCAATTACAAAACAAAGTTTTGCGTAAATATGATATTTTTAGATGAGATTTAAATTATAATTCAGTCTGAACTGTATAATGCTTTAGGGATCAACTCTGTGAGAGTTATCTTTCTTATCATAGAATCAATGAATCTTAAGTTGCCCAATGTGCATGCAAGCTTTTTCATATACTAGAAAAAGAGGGCATAGAAATAAAAAGTATGTTACACAAGAGAGATTGTTTGTTTGGTGATTTGGTGTCAAGTTGCATATGTTTATTTGGTGAAATGTTATGTTAGATGTACATGTGATGTGCGCTTGTTGTAGTGTTTGGTGTATGTGAAATTGACAATTTATGTAAGTAGTGACATGTGTTAAAATAATATTTCATTTTCATGAGAAGAAAAAAAATTCAGTCATATAATGTTATCCAATGGCATATATAATGTAAATAATTCTAATTGACTTAATTTAAAAAAAAAATAAAGACAATATTGAAGATTGCATTATATGATGTGTTTACTTCATGTTTTGATTTTATGCAGTGTATTACCCAGTATTGTATCTCTCTATAACTACAGTAAACCTGTTATAAAGAAGTAAACTGAATGCACATTATAAATTTAATGATTTAAAATGGAAGAAAACAGTGGGCTTTACAGTATAAATTATTATAATTTCAATATAAAGGCGATTTTATTAATTATTAGGGCCCCGCAAGGATTTGCGGGTGCCCTATAGTAATCACTCTGTCTGTCCGTCTGTCTTTCTTCTGTCCACAAATTTCCTGTTTTTTCCTAATAACTTTTTTTATGGTTGCCCAATTAAGATCAAATTTGGTATGGTAGTTCAATAGGCAGAAAGACATATTTTGATGCTAAGTTTGTTTCTCTATGACCCTTGGTTTGGAGCTGGGGTGGTGGGGTATATTCCTTAACTTTATATAAGAATGCTTTAGTAAAGAGAGATAACTGCTGAAGATGTTTCCATTGTAAACTGAATGCTGCTATGAGTCCCTTGGGATTAATTAGCTTTCCTCCTGAAGAAAATCCAAAGCATTATCTTTATCTGTCACATTGAGATTAATTACCACCTCTGTCTGCAAATGAAGTTTGTTTTGAAGTTCAGTCAATTTGGAATGCTATGAACACTCTGAAATGTGGATTTAGATATAAATGTTTATACTTTATTTTGGTTAAAATACCTACACAATGAGTTATGATTTCATTGAATTCTAAAAACAAGAAATAGATTAAAGAAGACATATCTTTTATTTTTACTTTTTTCCCTTTATGTAAATTCAAGAATAATAATAATTTTTAAGGTAGTTGGATTAAGCCATTATAATATTAATACTGAAAAAGTTCTTATTGTAACTTTTATTAGAAGAAAATGATGAGAGAGGTACAATTAATCCCTCAGGATTAATTATCTAGCCTGCTGAAGAAAATTTAGTAGGCCTATCTTTATCTGTCATTTTAAGATTAATGAAAAACTTTGTCTGCAACTGCTGTTTGTTTTGAAGTTAAGGTCAAGCCTTCATGATACATGTATTTGCATTCATTGAAGACTGGCATTTTATATAACACAAACACAAACTTCATTATTGTTTATATATACATTCAATGTTAGGTTGTTCTTTACTGCCAGTGCCTAATGTAAATATACAAGGATATTATTTACAGGTTTTTGGATATTCAGGAATTATGTTGAAAATTTTAAGAATACATTTGCTGTTGCTTATTTCTTCATATATTTTTTAATCATTCCATAATATCGCTGCATCCTCATATAATTCCACCCTCATGATTGCCCTTGCTGACTGGTCAGTTTTCTAGTTCTGAAAGATATTAATAGATAATTGATTTAAGGAGAAATATAGTAAGGAAGTGTTATTAATTAGTATTAAATGTGTCTAAGTGTTCTTTATGTACTTCAGAGTTCTGTAAGAAAACAGCAGAGGAAAATCCAGTTGAGGAGGTCAGAGAATTGACTAAAGAAGAAAAGAAAGCAGAAAAGAAAAGGAAGAAAAAACTCAAAAAGGAAAAGAAACATAAGAAAGATAAAGATGTGGAATAATTCATCGACCATATAGACAGTTATATAGGATCAGCCCATATGTAGTAGCTAATGGACATTGTCTTGTATGTTGATTTATTCTATGGCTCAACTCAGTAATAGAATTAATAATCAAGAATAACTTATTAAAATATGGTCAGAGGATTTGTAGGGCGATAAGTGTCAGGTGATGAAAGTCATCTTGTTTTTGGGGAGATGGCATTGAGAAAAGTTTTAATATCGTATGTTTTAAGAATGCAATATTTTATCAAGGATTTATATATAGAAATGTCTGCCAATCATCTTTCAGTCGTATAATGATTTGATGCAGTCTTAGACTGTGATCAAACTTAAAATAGCATTCCATATTCCTGTTGTATCTTTGTGGACATTGATACTAGTATTTTACATACAAGATTTATTGTTTTAAAATGATACAAAGATTTCTCAATCCAAACACAATTATATGTTTAAATATTTACACACTGCAAGCCAACTTTTACTTCGGAACCCTGCGTCTGCATTAAAATCTTTTCCTTGTTTTAATTTTGATTATGTAGCTTAGCTTCCTCAATACTTAAACAAGTATCTACTACATTGCTGACAAAATATTTACAGCTGTTAGAGCCCGTACAAATGATAAATGTTGATGACATGCTTTAAAAATTCCTTTACAACACTTAGTAGACATGTACATTCCACATGATGTGGGGTCATTTTATTTCCTATAAATTGCTAGCAAATGTTATTTTTGTGAAATAATATACATGCATGTTGAAAAAATTATTCAAATTAAGTATTTATTTCAAAATGTTGATCATTTTCTGAAGCCGTTTTACTGTTAAACATGTTAAAAAAAGTCTGTGATTAAGATGAAAAATATTTTAATTTACATGTTGCATATATTTATATTCTAACATTCCATTTCTGTATTGACCAAAATATGATTGCTGTCACAGTATTTTTTCATTGAAGATATTTAAGGTGAAAATATGTGTTTGAATGTGACAAGTGCATTTGATTAAAGTACATGTACATGTACTGTTTTTGAATCTATAAGCATTAAATTCATGGCAATTTTCCAGTCATCCATAATTGTGACCTTATTAAACAGTAACTTTGGTTTGATGTATGCTAGTATGATAAAGTAGGTGCTACATTGTTAAGTTTTAAACTAGTCAGTATATTAATTTCTATATGGAAAATATCAGCACATTGTTCATTGAGATAAGAAACTGCTGGTCAGTTTCAGTTCATATTTCTTGTACATGACAAATATTTGAAATTTTGAAACTTGCAGATATTTATGTAATACTAATGTTAAAGTCCTGTCTAGTTGTACTGTGCAGTGAAGTAGGTGTAATTTCAAAGATTTTCTCTCATTTATTTTAAACATGCAGATACATGTAGATATTTTAACAGTGATATTGTCTTCCTTTGAGTATACTTCAACTGTGACTTCGTTGTATGTTTGTAACAGTACAATAACTGAGGTTTGACTGTTTTTATCCACTAGCCAGTGAAGGTTGAATTTTATTTGTTGCTATGCATAGCTTTGTATTTTATCATGAGCTTTAAGTTTCAATTAAAAAAAGAGACTGTTTTTAGTGCTATTATTATATTATATAATACACCTGGTCATTTGTGCCCCCTGGAACTGGATAATGTACATATCCTCCCCCCTTTGAGAGGTAGAATATCATATGATAGTGCCTCAATCATTGTCTGCAGCCCTCTTTGTGCCCATTCCTCATTGTAGATCCAAGTTTAATATAAAGTGCAACGAGCTGTATACCCAGTTAGTCAGAAGTGGTCATGTATCCTAACCAAACTAATTAACTTGAGTATACAGTACCTGTGTAAGCTCCTCCAATACTGATAAAGGATGTTGATCTGAACACCAGATCAAGCTTTATCAACTTTGGCTATAAATGGTTGTTTCTGCCTGTTTACAGTATACAGCAAGTGATACACAATGCAGACTTCTTCATCTGTTGTTAGATGGTTACATTGGCATTTGCCTACTACAATGTATTAATATCCATAGCTTTTATTTGACATGATAGTATAACCTGAAGTGCATCAAAAATAAGTTCATCTCAACCAATGTTATACCTATGTAAGGAATGCAGAGTCTCACACTAAAGTTAGTTCTATACATCCCTTAATGCAGCATAATATAAAAAGTATTACTTTTGTCAGATATAAACCACTGCTAATTTAGGTACAATGCTAAATGTCTTGCACATATACTCTTAAGTTAGGGTAGGATTTGCAGTAACTTGGGATCCAAGCTTTTTCTTTTCAATCATAGCATGATTAGTGATTAGGTTTTCAATTTGGAATTCACATATTCATCCATATATACTGACACGCAAAAGAAACGCAACAAGCAGTAATGTACAAATGTTCTAATTTTTTATCTAATGATTTTTTAAAAAGAATACAATAAGGCTAAACTTACTTTTCAGAACATCAGAGATTTGATAAAAATGTTAAATGTTTATCTTTTAACTTTACTAAGGAAATGACTGCCAGCCAATCGATTACAACGTGTATGACTGCCCTAAACAACAATTGTAGCTTAATTTCTACGATACAATAGGTTAAGCAATATTGAGATCTGAGTGAAGGAATTTTTCTTTGCCATTTTTAAATGCCTGTTTTTCAGATGATTGGGTAGATTTTCTCTAACTTACATGTAATGCATTGTAGTAACCCTTGGACTTCCGGTCCAAGGACTATCATTTATGCATATGATACATAAGACACCGTTGAGGCGTAATGTAGTGTATTTTTGCATCATCAACTCTCCATCACCTTTACTTTGAGATTTTCCAGCTAGAGCAATGGAAATGCTTACTTAAGCCATTTTTAAGAAGCCTTAGCATCGCTACAGGAAACGAAAGGAGATTTTATGTTTTGAAATATTGCTGAATTACTTATAAATAAGATGAACAGCACGAATTCTTAAAACTCCATAATATTGCCACATGCAATTTTTGATTTCTGTTCAGCAGACTCAAACTTGACTTCGGTTCTGGTATGAAAAATATTTACCAGATTGAAGATATCCATAATTTTGAGATACAAAATTCTTTTCTTTACATAATTATTTCCCTCAAGTAGGGTGTTGCGTTTCTTTTGCATTTCAGTATACATTTTATCATATATGAAGAGCAACAATTATCCATAGGTTCAATAATTTATTCTACAAAAATTGCAAAAAATAAAAATACAGAAAAGTATACAGTAGAATTGTGTATCACAGAAGGGTTGTAGATATGCAATAGTAAAATATGGATTTAGCATCACCCTGTAGACATGGTTAAGTGGTGTTTTTACAATAAACATTGGCACCACTACTAACTCATTTACTATAAAATATGAAGAAAAACAGAGAGTAGAAAAATTACACACACACACACATGAAGAGGATATTAGGCAAACTATTAATAAGAATTTATATTGTATAAAAATACATGTATGTCTAAAATGCTTCATACAAAAATACTTTAATGTATTACTACGACAAACTTAAATGCATCATGTTACATATGATATCACAGATGAAGAAATTTGATATATTTGCAATATATCTTAAATTGCTGGATTTCTACAGATCCTTGTTTATTTCAGTTGGAAGGCCATGCTGTAAAGAGTCTCTGTCTGCTACAGTTCCTCGTGTGTTGACTGTTTGGTGGGCCGTATCATCTTAACATTACTTCCTGGTATGATGTCAAAATCATCAGTCTCTCTGTTATACACGATTCCTCCTTGCTACAAATCAGATAATGAATCGAATTATATATTCATTTTTTTCATGGTTATTGTATATTAACTTCATCTACTTTGTTTGCTAAAACCAAGAAATAAACACGCAAGAAAAAAATTATAAAAAACTAAAAACTGAAAAAGAATTCTCAAAACCAATATGAATACAAAATCTTCTTGACTCAAACTTATCAAATTCAATTCTATGACGAGGAAGTGCATTTTCTCTCCAGAGATTTCAGTAATCATTTACCGGTAATTCTTAGATAAGTAACCATTTTCTCCCGGGGGGTGGGGGGGGGGGGGGGGGGGGGGTTGGGGGCGTGTTGATATACTCACTTTTGGGACCTCCTCAGTGGTTCCTGCTCCACCAGGACAGGAGTTGGTGACCTCGTTACAGATCGTCTGAACTATATCCAGGTAAGAGTGGTGCTTACGATTTTTGGCATTGTAGTAGTTCACTAGGGTAGACTCTATAGCTGTTCCATTGTTTTCTACAAGACAACAATACTTTCAACTTCTACTGACATCTTTGAATAGTTTGAAGAACTTCAATAACGCTACATTGTTATACTGTCAAATGCATGACTAATAGTTCCTGAGGGCTTGAGAAGATGACTCTTTTAACAATTTTACCCTCCATACTATAATGCAAAATTTGACTTCTAATGTTAAATGTGGTCCAGCCCTAAATGGTAGACTGAGGGGGGACCCATCTGAGGGTCTTCGAATGAACTTTGATCTTCACTAAATGGGGGGATATAAGCATAATTATCAATATATTTACTGTCACCTGACTAGTGCTTTATCAGATTTGTCACAATTTCATTGACACCTGTCACATTCTTTTGAAGGCAAATAAACAAATGCCAAGTTTATGGACAGAAATAATTAGGATAAAAGCCCAGCTGAGATATCACATCTTAATTAATTTAGCTAAGTACCCATATCCTTTCCTTAAACTTGTACATACTCATTATTAATTTGCAGGCTTCCTCAATGACTGAAGGAGTAATTTCATAGTGCTTAAAGTTTTCCTTCTTGCAGACAGTTGACATTAGCATTGGAACTCGTTTGTTGATTGGCTCATTTGTTGTATGTTTCAAAGTCCTTGACAATTCTAAAATTAAAGTAAATTTTGATTTAAATATCAGGAGTGTTCAGTAAGTTTAAACTTCAATAAAGGACACTTAACAAATGTGTTTGTTTCTTCAAACAGAAATTCTAACTCCCGGTAAAATAAATTTGTCTTAGAACTACTTCAGTATGTTTAACATGTTTAAAGTAGATAGAATGTATACCTTTTACTGTGGCCTGACATCCTGCACAAAGGCCAGCTGCAAAATAAATAGATAAAAGTTATGATAGAAATCACTGCTGAATCAAAGCACATAAATTCTTAAATTAATGCAATACATTTTATAATGTAGTGTATTTATAGTGTATTTTAAAGTGTAGGATGATCAAATAGAATGAACACAAACTAATCATGACGAATTTCTGTGAACTCTTGAATAACCTCACTATTCGACTATTCGGACCATGTAGAGATTAAATGGATATATAATGAATACTTTCATATTTTATTAAAACTAAAACATCCTTTAAAGAGAATCATTTACATTTCATTAAATAAACTTATTTCTTTAATCAAATATCATATAATAAGATATAATAAAACAGAAGGAGAAATAGAATAATCAGTGCACTGTTAAATTCAGCTAAAAGAAATCAAAGCATATCTGACCAAATTTAATGATTGATGTGTTATAAAAGTCGTATTAAAAGTTTACCAATTTTTAGTTTAAGTTTTTTAATTCAAATTATTAATTTTCAATGGAATTATATTAATTCGAGTCCTTTTGATTTCCTTTTGCCTTTTGCCACCAAAGTGACTAATAAAAGAGATAAAAAGACTTTTTTAAGCATGGCTTTTTGTATTGTTGTTGTTTACTATACCACCGGAAATATACGTGTACAAAGTTGAGCATGCGCAATGGGTGGTTTAGGTGTTGCTAAAATTGGATAAAATAAAGAAAAGGCCTATTCGAGAAGTGGTGAAAATAAGATGTAAATCTCCAAGGAACTTGAAAAGCACAAAATTATCCCCAAACCAATGGGGGTGCGTCGATTTACCCAAAAGGACCCAAAAGGAACCCAAAAGGACCCAAAAGGACCCAAAAGGAACCCAAAAGGACCCAAAAGGAAATCAAAAGGACTCGAATTAATATATTATAATACATTGAAAATTAATTAATTGAATTAAATTATGAATATTATATTATAAATTTACCTAAAAATTGGCAAAAACATACATTTATATTGTGGCAACTTTTCTTAAAGAAATAACATACGACTTTTATAACACATCAATCATTAAATCTGGTCAGATATGCTTTGATTTCTTTTAGCTGAATTTAACAAAGTGCACTGTATTATTCTATTTCTCCTTCTGTTTTATTATATCTTATTATATGATATTTGATAAATAAAGAAATAAGTTTATTTAATGACATGTTCTAAGGAACTTGAAAAGCAAATATGAAAGTATTCATTATATATCCAAAATTATTTGGGTTCCTTTTGGGTCCCCAAACCAATGGCATTAAAACGTTTGGCTATTCAACACTTCATACAATAAATCAAATCCTGGATTTTTGGCATCATAATTATTATGATACATACAGTTGCTTTTTCAATAAAAATAGAACTAGTGAATTTACTTACCTTGTCATTTGTCATTTTGCTTAAAAACATTCTGATTGTACACCAAAGAGTACTTTGAAGTTTATATTAAAAGATGCCTGCATTTCTGATTGGAGGTATCATCCCAAACTCAACATATGCTCAAAGAGTTCTGAATTAAATATCACTAAGCCTGACATTGTTAGGTTGTTATCAATGTAGTTATGAACCAGTTGTTAGCAACCACAATGTATATTGCACTCACAAGAAGCAGAATTTATTCAAAAACTTATACATGAGAAGAAGAAAAGACTTGCTGTGGCCTTCAACTTGACATTTAGATTACATACATGTAATTTGAAAATCTATCACCAGGTACCAAGTAATAATATTAATAAATTCTATTCAAATATCCACTTAATGTATCTCTTGCAAGTGAAATTGAAATAATAGATACAACAAAGTTTGACACATCTGGATATTTTACCAGAAAAAGACATTAGAGATACCCTAAGAACAAAACTTATGTGATATGACTTTTTTATCATCAACTTCCCTCAATTTATGTTTCAATATACACATCACCTGCACATGGGGTTTATGATTCTCAGCTGATTCAATAAACATGAGCATGCTCTATGTATGAAAACTTTCTAAAATGGAGGCAAGCTATTGACAAACAAGTTGATTAAACAAGGATATCAACAGTCTTGTTTAGTCTGATTAAGCCAGCATTTCAAAATTTCTATGATTGATACACTGATCATGTTGGCAAATACAACCTATCTTGCTGACTAAAGGCATTTCATACTCATTTACGCATTTTTCCATTGACCGATCATGACAGAAAGCACACAGCTGGTGAGACTGGTTGACAGTAGGGATGTCAACGAACAGTCAACTATTCGACTATCAATCGAATGGAAAATACAGTGACGATTGAATAATGAAACAACATTCAAATATTAGATATATGTAAAAAACACAAAGGTGATAATGAAATTTTCATCTCAAAATTGAAAAAGCGTCCTTCTTCAAACTATATAGTGTACGTCCCCAGACGAATTTATAAGAGCTCAAACACAGTCAAATTATATCAATAATTTTCCACATTGTACATATGGAAAATACAGTATTATTTCTCAATCACTGACGTTTTTGTTATTAATTGTAGTACATTATGCAAAAATACTTCATGTGTTTTTCGAACAGGCTAGTTTTTTTTAAATAGCTCTCACACTATACTGGATTATGAATATTATTTGACTTGTACCAATTCTATTTATACTCTAGGAATTTCAAATGCTAGGAACACACAATATTTGCATAGCCGTGAAGTTTTTATGCTTCGATAATTATAATAACAATAATCTAACATGTATAAAAGGCATTTTTATAGCTTGGGCAATCATTCATTGAACAGTATATATCTTTAACAATATCACCTGAGGTGTGGATATTGTGTGTTTACAATTCCCCTTTTCTATAATTTATTTCAATTTACCAATTTATTTTCATTAATAAGCTTTTTAAAAAAACTGCAATCAAAAAAAGTTCCGAATAGTCAACTATCGTTCGAATAATGCAATCGAATGTTCCACTAAGGAAAATTAACACTTTGACATCCCTAGTTGATAGGGATTGCAATTACATATTTTTGCGTCATCAATATTTTACATGTGTAAAGAATATTTAAAAACAAGGTAAACAACAAAACTATTCAGATTTTAATACAAAACATACTTAATACATTCAGTTCATTTGCACTGATGTCATCATAATTTCCAGAAATAACATATTGTAAAAAAAGAAATATACAACAGTTTGTAGACCATAAATAATACCTGATAAAATTGTGAACAGAATATATACCATAGATAGTACTTGATAAAAATTTCAATAATTTAATTGCATCATGACTTGTCTTTGTATGAGAGAGTCCTAGTCATATTTAATTGTTTAATGTCTAAGGTGATTGAAAGAAGTGATAGTCTCTGCACTTGATTCACTAGAGAGAGATTTTTTCGTGTGTGATTTGCACAACCTCTTGGACATGCCCATGCATTACCCTTAATACTCTTCTCCACTGCGGTACAGCTCTCAGTGGAAATCGGGTTTCTCTGGGTAGGTGCATCCTGATCGTTGAATAATAAGGTTAGCTGCATAGTTTGCACATCGAATGCATTCCTCTATAGGCTTGCCTTTAATAAGCTGGGCTAAGAAACCTGTTAATAAATATATTATAATAAATTCTGACATTATTAAACTTTTAAATTAATTTTTTTCCAAAATATGTTCAGTTTTTTTATCCAGGTATACACAATGCCAGTTGAGTTTCCCATAATGAGTGAAATGCAGCTGACAAGCGTATGATACAATTTCTAAACAAGAAATAGTGTAAGATACATGTACCATTAAAATACGAGGGTTGATCCAAAAGTTTGTGGAATTTCTTTCTAAAATTTTATCATGATTTGACAAGAGCAAACAATAGGCATATTTATAAAATAGAGTCATAATGCAACAATACTGGAAAATTTCACCACATTCCAATTACTAATAAGGTCACAAGAGCTTTCTGAAAATGGATGGTTGTGAAACCCGGGGGAGACTTCGACGTAACGTCAAGTTAGGTATGTCACGTCACATTATAGAATCATCTTACCGTAATGTCAAATTCGAACACGTAATTTTTCAAAATGCTGCCCTTTTCTCCATTTTTTTTCTCAAGAAAAGCCTGGGTATGCTCTCGCACCAATTTATCTTCATTTTTTACTCATATTTCAAAATACCCCCCATCTTTCCATATGATGTTCCGATTTCAGTAGCAATGTCAAGAACAGTACGTCAGCCGACAACGTCTATTAACGCTTTCAATTTATCAAGGGGGACAACACTTAAAACAGAGCCTCAAAAAGGCGGCCACACCTTTAATCAACGTCCATGAAGGTTCTATTTTTCTTCATTTTCTTACGCCACTGGAAAACCAGTGGCTAAATGCATTTTTCCTCAGTCTATGTCAATAATAAACGCATTTAAGATAGAGCGATCCCGGGATTTTCACAAAACTTATGACTTGACTGAAATTTGACGTCGTCTAACAACCTTAAGATGAACAATAAATTATTAACTAATAAACAAAATATCCAGGAAAATCAGTAAAATACACACACAAAGGTTTATAAAAGATCAAGCAATCGTAATAATGACATAATTTTTGTTTTCAAAAACACGAAGATCGGTTTAATTCTCATTTCAAGTATTAAGAATTAAAATGATAATAAACGCGTTGATGTCTCCCCCGCATTTCCAAACATCCGTTTCTATGGCAACTGCCAAAGAGTTACTATTAAAATATTTAAAATATTTTTTAATCTAAAATATTCAACAAGTGTCTTTATTCTCATATGTAATTTTCAACCAATTTCACTTATAAATGAATGAAATATTAAGAAATTCCACGAACTTTTGGATCAACCCTCGTATGTAACTGCTGTGTCAAGGGACATAACCTTGAAGACTGTAGAAATGTGAATACTAATACTGGTGTTTTACAGTAATGTCACCTACCTCCAACAAAGGCATCCCCAGCTCCATTAGTATCTACTATATCCTTGTCAGCAATAGGAATGACAGGGTACTCTGTTGTTTTACCATCTGTTATAACAAATACACACTTTGATGAAGTACATGTTTTAAAATACTGCAAAGTGAAATGATGTCAGAAGGATATTTTGCAATACTGGTACCATTTTATTTTTGAAAAAAAAAATAATTGGAAAGATCAATTAAATCTCCATTCTTATTATCAAACTTTCCATTAAAAGATAAAACGATAAAACATTGATAATTTAATCTTTATGATGGGCTTATATGAAAAAGTTTGAAAATATATTATTCAATAAATCAATAGTTTTTGACAAACAAGGATACATATAAATAAAGGTGACCTTTAGCTACAACAGTAGGATTGGATCCCTGAGTGATGACCACGGTCCTGGGTTTGTTGTCCTCCTTCGGTAGAGCGGCTAGCTTTAGTGCAATCTGTGCAATATCGGTGGTCTGAAATATAATATATATCGACCGATTACTGCTACAGTTAAACACTCACATGGTGTGGACAGAAAGGGTTGGCTACTGTTTTATTGTCACTAGACACTTACCCCAAAGTTGTTCTCTTTGGCAAAGGTCTCTGCTTCCTGTAAAGATAATAATTAATTCATCAACTGTTAACAAAACATACAAGGATGAAAAGAAGTCTCTTTACTCTAGATGTTATATTATATTTAGTCATGCTAGATTTTACAAATTTCTTTGCAAATTTCTTCACAAAGGATCTTATAATGGACAATGCATTACCATGACTTACCGTTTCATTTCCAAACAGAACATCTACAAATGGCATGGCTTTGAGCATGGGTTCTTTGAAGAACTGACAAAGGAATGGTGCAGACAGGTTCATACAAAACACTTTACCAGACTCCTGGGCGTGTTTACCGATTCTCATAACAGTGGGGGGACTAACAGTAAGGGGAAATGCCTGAAATAGATTTGTAGATCAGAAGTCTCAATTCATGAAAGTGTAAATGTTGAGGCTTCTCTTACAAAAAATAGGAGGGGACAGACCGATCTGTAGGATTCCTGACTACCAGCTACGTAATAATACTGGGTCTTTATTAACAGGCAGACAAACAGACACACAAGATTCTAACCTACAGCTACGTAATAATACTGGGCCTTTATTAACAGACAAACAGATCTATAGGAATCTGACTTACAGCAAGGTAGTAATATATTTATTAACAGACGAACAAGATTCTGACTTATAGCTTCTGAATCATAATAATACTGGGCCTTTATTAACAGACAAACAGACCTATAGGAATCTGACTTACAGCTATGTAATAATACTGGGCCTTCTCTTCAAGGTTACTAACAAACAGACACACAGACCTATAGGATTCTGACTTATATCAAGGTAATAATATATGATTCAGACAGACTATAGGATTAACAATATCAAGGTAATAATATTGGGTCATGATCTACAGACAGACCTATAGGATTCTGACTTATATCAAGGTAATAATATTAGTCATGATCTAGAGACAGACCTATAGGATTCTCTTACAGCAAGGTAATAATATTGGGCCTTTTCTACAAGTTTCCAGTGTGCTGGTGTCTCCAGATGTTCCTCTGTAAAACAGTTGGCTGCTGCTAAATTGGCACACATGGCTTTGACGCCTAGTTATCATCTATATACCACTATTTACTGTAATCCTAAATATATGTGTGAAATTATTTTTGGTATAATTTCGCAGAACACAACTCGCAAAATAAAATTACTTGCTTTTATTTTTATGGTGCTAAAAACAATAAAAAATCTCTTGACAAACCATCCATTTGCGAATCATTAGGGACTTTGAAGAGGCCTTAAGCGATAATAGAAAACTGTAGTCAGAAGGGCCCCGCCATGAAATGTAAATGTTGCAGCTTCTCTGGTTAAAAAATATATGACGAATAAGAAACAGCAACTGTATTCTTAAAATTTCAAGATAACTCCTGAATATCCAAAAACCTGTAAATAATATCCTTGTATTTATTTTACATAAGGCAGTAAAGAACAACACACCAAATGTATATCTAAACAATAATGGAGCTTGTGTTATATAAAATGCCAGCCTTTATTGAATGCAAATATATATCATGAAGGAATCTGAACTTCAAAACAAACAGCAGTTGCAGACAAAGGTTTTCATTAATCTTAAAGTGACAGATAAAGATAAGCCTTCTAAATTTTCTGAATCATAATAATCCCAAGGGATTAATTAACAGACAAATCATTTTATTCTTAATTTATAATAAGAACTTTTTCAGTAATGATAATAATGAAGTTTTTATCCTACTGCCTTAAAAATTAACACACAGATTCTTGAATTTTCATGAAGCCAAAAAAAAAAAATAATAAAAAATAAAAAAATAAATAAATAAATAAAAAAATAAATAAAGTAGGGTATTTCAACAAAAATAAAGTAAAAAACATTTATACTTAAATCCACATTTCAGAGTGTGCATAGCATTCCAAATGTTAACTTCAAAAAAACTTCATTTGCAGACAGAGGTGGTAATTAATCTCAATGTGCACACATAAAGATTCTTCAAAGGAAAGCTAATTATTCCACCTATTCATACCAGTATTTTTACAATGTAACATTTTAAATATATGTCTGAAATTATTTTTATATAAACTTAAGGAATCTACCCCACCACCCAGCTCCAAACCAGAACAAACAATATAAAATTACTTTTTGCTTTACCATACCAAATTTGAACTTAATTGGACTACAATAAAAAAATAAAAAATCAGAAAATTTGACAAACCATCCATTTGCGAATCATTATTCTCGCGATTTGACTTTGAAGAGGCCTTAAGCGATAATAAGTACTCACAAAAAAATAAGGAATCTACAATAACTGTTTTGAACAAGCTTCATATAACATGCAAAAACATGCTCAATTTTCTGTCTGACTTATTTATTGTCACTTATTGGACATTTGCACATGAAGCTCAAGGGAAAAGTAATTGTTTTACACAGGTTTTACACACTTCACTTGTAACTTGTAGGTGTATAAATGGACTAGTTCCAAGATCCCAAGGATATGACCTGATACATGTACTTGTCATTTATGAATATTTTTCATCAAGTGTTAATTAAACCTCCATGTACTCTCAAAACTGAAACTCTTTCTTAATTTCACTGAAAACTGACATTTTAATCCAAGGGAATAAAATTTTGTCTAAAACTATTTTCATACTTATGCCATTTATTCTGTTTAAAGGGAGTACATTTCTGGCATGTACTTCCAGAAATCAAGACTACACACTTCCTGATGGATCTGTTAGAGATGCCAATCCTAAATAAATGGAGGATTTTTCTCAAGGGAGGGGTTCAGGGAGCCCAGGAAAATCAGGACCTTGCCAAATTTTCAGCCCCAAAACTTATACTAACAAGCACATTTACAGGCATACTTTCTACTGATCATCACATGACTTATTTTTCCAGAGCAGGACAAAGCTAGCCCTGTTGTCAGGTTTTCTGTGGGACCTACCTGAAGTTTCCAGTGCAGATGACAGCACACGTTCCTGTAGGCTCCTTGTCAGTGTACTGGAACTGTGTGTTGACCCCCGCCTCTCTAGCTTTGTTCTCCAGGATCTGACCAAACTCATCCTTGTTGATGCACCCGAAGAATGTGGTGGCCTGGGGGACTCCTGATAGCCACTAAAACCAAAAATAGCTTAGCTATGAACATAATTATAAATCACTGGACAGAGAAACTTTATTTGATGAACTAGATTTGCAATTTAAACTAATATATTACCCTGGTAGGAATCATATAACTTAACCACTTTGATAATAGTCATTTCTGAATGAACAATGGAATTCTCTTTCGTTCATCAACATAGTTTTTTGAAAATAATGCCCTAATCCAATTAATCTTACAATTGCCAATATTTGGTTATATTGTCTGTCTGTTGTCAACTTTAACCTAGCCCATAACTATTGCACTGTCAAGGGTAAGGCTTTAATATTTGACGTGATTGTTCATTATGACAAGACCTTTCCATTGGTACAGACATTTTTGATTATGTGACTTCAGCTGTGACCTTCAGAATTGTGTTACCATTGGGGGCATAGTGTTTCACAAACACATCTTGTTTAAATCTAGATTTTAGGTATAAAAAAGAAACAACAAGTTTGTTGGCAATATTTCCCTACACATTCACCTGTTTACTTTGATTACCTGGAGTAGAAAAGGTGTAACAAAGATGTGAAGATCCATGACTTACCTGTGCTACCTTGATTGCATTAAGGGTGGCCCCACCAGGAACATACTCTACATGGTCCCCAAAAGTGTCAACCATATCTTTGTACCTATTTTAAACATGTAAATATCATAAAATCTCCTATTCCATTCACAGTTTCACACAAAATGTTTTCAATATCTTGTATGGGGCCTGACCTTCTCCCACTTCTTTCTATTTTCCATCCTTCTACACCTCATGCTTCAATCCCCTCTCTTTCCCCCACTCTTGTTTTTCCCATTTGTTCTATATATCTTCAATCCTGTTTATCCCATCCTTCTCCCTCATCTTCAATCCCCTCTCTTCCCCCACTCTTGTTTATCCCACCCTTCTCCCTCATCTTCAATCCCCTCTCTTTCTCCCACTCTTGTTTATCCCACCCTTCTCCCTCATCTTCAATCCCCTCTCTTTCTCCCACTCTTGTTTATCCCACCCTTCTCCCTCATCTTCAATCCCCTCTCTTTCTCCCACTCTTGTTTATCCCACCCTTCTCCCTCATCTTCAATCCCCTCTCTTTCTCCATCTCCTGTTTATCCCACCCTTCTCCCTCATCTTCAATCTTGTTTATCCCACCCTCTCCCTCATCTTCAATCCCCTCTCTTTCTCCCACTCCTGTTTATCCCATCCTTCTCCCTCATCTTCAACCCCCTCTCTTTCTCCCACTCCTGTTTATCCCACCCGTCTCCCTCATCTTCAATCCCCACTCTTTCTCCTTCTCCTGTTTATCCCACCCTTCTCCCTCATCTTCAATCCCCTCTCTTTCTCCTTCTCCTGTTTATCCCACCCTTCCCCACCTGTTATGGGATCTATTGCAAAACTATGATATATTATATATAAATGAACTCCTATGGACATGTTATCAACAGCAAAGCTTTCAAGTGTTACTTGAAGGGTTATATAGACCAGAATACATATTTGGAACTACTTACATGGGCTTATGCTTTTCTTCTGCGAGGATTGCATTATCTCTCTCCAGGCCATACCTTATAGAAATAACTACTCTGTTAAAACATTACTTAAAAGATTTTAAATGTTACATCATCACTATTAACTTGCAGTAACTGAGTATTGTAATATGAATTTATATATTTATCAGGCCAGATAGATTTACTGATAAATGGCAAGTGCTTTGATTTCATGGTTGAGATAATTCAGGCTTCAGCAATTACTCTGGCATAAATTATATCTATGAAAACTTACTTGTCAAGAAATTCTTGAGTTCCATTACAAGATATGTCTAACAGAGGATTTCCATATCCCAGAAGTATGCCCTCCCTGTCAAAGAAACAGTTAGCAAATGAAGGAAATTGTTTTTTAAATTTAAAAAAGTCTTCATTTCAGGATTGAGGAATTCCTGCAATGTACTAATGCAAGTAGATAAATATTTTAATTTAATCATAATTGAATGATATCATCTAGCTCTCTGTTATGCTGAAATCTAACATTCTAGAAAGCCTTAAAAAAGTATTAGGTATATTTGAATATAACATTTTACTTTTTTCTGCATTGGACCAAAAATCAGAACAGGAATTTCTGTAGTATTTGATGCAGGAGAATTATCAATATTTGTCCATTTTCATGCAGATTCTCCCAGGTTCAATGTCAAAGTTAAAAGCCTTTTTTCTGATTTTTTTCCTATGTACCTGAGTGTGTTATAATACAGTTCAGTAATCTGAACCTAAGAAAATACTTGGATCCATGCCCTCTCATTATTTTACAAAAAAATTATGTCAAAAGGGTATTGGTTTCCCTTTTTTCAAAATAAAAAATTTAATTGGTCTAACAAAGCTGGTTGTGTCTATAGTACTCTATACTATGTTTATAGAACAAAATGGTTTCATGTTCGTTCGCCCAAAAAATTGTTCGCCCGATATCCCGTTCGCCCAATTTCTTGTTCGCCCAGAGTTCGTTCGCCCAATTTCTCGTTCGCACAGGGTCCGTTCGCCCAAATTTTATGTAGAATATAATATAATGAATTTCTTCTTACATTTTTGGTACATTCGAAATAAAACAGACTGTCAGAAGATTATGCATATTGACACATAGGGTCATACTTAATTGTTGTCAAAACATAGCCCCCAATATTCGTAAAAACAACACGGGTGTATCCCTCCGATTAACATTGATATTAGTCATCTAATTAACTGTTGTGCAAACACTAAGTCATTAATAAATACATTAGAATCAAATCAAAAATTAATTAAGACTAAATAAACATTGTTCCTGGTACAATAATTCGAGAAAAAATAACGCAAGTTCGTAAAGGAAATAAGAATATATGTTAATTTTTATTTCAAATAAGTTAGTATATAATATATATATAAGTATTGGGCGAAACTTTTATAAGGCGAACAGGATTTTGGGCGAAGAAATTTTTGGGCGAACGGACCCTGCGCGAACGGACTCCCGCGAACAGGTAGATCGGGCGAACGAACCCGTTACCGAACAAAATCTAGTTTTTTCTATTCATTTTCTTAAAACAAATTTAGCAAAAAAAAAAGTTGTGAACATTTAACCTTAAAAATAAATTCATAGTGGTGGATCATCCCTCAAGATACTATATTTTAAAACTGTTGAGATATGGTTTAATTGCAAACAATTCTATTTTATCAATGATGATAAAGTTATTATTCAGGATGCATGTCTTCTTGTACATTATGTATCCTACACTGCACTTAATGTCTTTTTAGTTTTACATGCATATTCATGTTTTTTTTGTTTCCTGTCAAGTTTGCTAAATAATATGACCACTTTAAAGCCAAATTTTATCTTGTATCCTCCTCCTACTATGCACTGATTAAAAAAGATTTATCAGAAATTCAACAATGTACAAACTAAATGTAAAATTAAATAGGTTTTTCTCAAATACTTCTATTGCACAATCATATATGTAGCTCACATATCAAAATTATCTTTTAAATTTGGATATGTAAAAAAAAAAAGAAAGAAAGAAAAATTTTAAATGCATAAAGTTTGACATCCTACATGCCTACCTAGCCATGATTGCCCTAGAAAGAGTGACGGTCTGGTTATCAACTGTATAAATAAGCCATCACGGATCAGAATATCTCATTTTGGAGGGGGGTTTAAATGGAGGTGTCATTAATTACATGACATGTGTAAGCTAAAAATAATTATTTTCTCTCAGAAATAAACACCCGGGCAGCAAACTAAAGTCAAGCAGAGAAATAGTTCTTTTATAACGGCATTGTGAATTTTTCCGTGTACACGTGTGCTGTACTTACCTGTGACGTGTACATAAATGGGACAATTCAGAAACTGGCCAATAACTAAACACCTTTGCTATATTTAGCAAAGGTACTTTACTGTTTATCTAAACGCGGTATGTGTACAAATTGTATTCAGCGTATGGATTTTTATATTTTTGTATTCAGTAGAGCGTTACGTGATTTGAAAATTAACAGCAATCAGTGAAGTGAAACAAGTACTGAACATGTGCAATACACGTATGAAAACAAAATCATATTCTTTACTGTAGACTGTAGCATGACATGATAACATTGGTTGAAATTAGCTTACCTGATACACTCATTTGGTTTAATCTTTTTCCTATCAGGACCATCGCCATCCAGAAGTTCTCCAGCTCCAGTCGTTGACATGCTTTTAAACCGAATTTTCTCTATCAGCGAAAAAAACAAAAGTGGGATTGGTGCCGTATTCCAACCCGGAAAACCCCAGTCACCATGATGTTTATGATCTCTCGTGGTGACTGGTTGTAGATCAATATATTTTAAGTTTATCTCCATGGGCGTCGAAAGCACATTGAAAGGGGGGGGGGCTAAACCAACAAAAAAGGTGAATTCCAATTTTCAATGCCTATTTTTGCAAAAAAAAGTGGCCCCCTAGCCCCCCCCCCCCGGTTCCGACCGGCGCCTGTGATCTCTCATGGTTGCATGAAAACCTTTCCTAAATAAAGACTCTCTCTCTCTCCAAACACTATTTATGCACAAATTAAGGTCAGGCGACATGTTCCTCAAAAATGTAAATTTTCCCAACAAAGTTTCATTGAAGTATAGGTATTCTCTTTCGAGAAGTGGACAGGCTTTTGCCTACATTTTATGGAGAACAGGCACGTAGCAACCGGGGGGGGGGGGGGGCTAGGGAGGCCTGCCCCCCCCCCACTTTTTTTGCCAACAATACTTTTACTATTGAAAATGTTCATTGAAAAGCTGTTTGCCCCCCCCCCCCCACTTTATAGATAAGATAAGATAAGATAAGATAAGATAAGATTTATTAATACCAATTTGGGGCCCATCAGGGCATACAAGTAATAAGGAAAAAAAAACATACAAGCAGAAATTCAAAATTGATAGCAGTAACTAACAAAAGATAAATGATGTTACAGCAGTTGGGGATTACAACATACATAATCAATATACTGTAAATAAAAGTTTGTTTAAAGTATTTCTATATATTACTCTTTTGTATTTATTTGTTTCTTTGTTTAACATTGCATAATTTGCTATTTCTTATTTTAAAGATATTGATTAAAAAATTACCCAGCTTGATAAGCAACATGTCATTTTCATTAGACATAATCCATAAAAATTTTTCTTTATTTGTTAAAGTATAGAAATTTTTATTACTTTTAGCAATAATATTAAAAAAGTCATCTCTATCATGCTTATATAATGGACATTCAATCAGTGAGTGTATCTCATCTTCCACACAGTTCATGTCGCACATTCTACAAATTCTTTCATTTCTTGCAAGGGTGGTTTGCTCTCCAGCAGAGTTTAGTTTTTTTTCGTACCTTCCACTTTCTATTCTGAGGTTATGTGAACTCACTCTAAATTTGCATATAATTTTTCTTTGTTCAAAATTTTTTAATAATAAATACTTTTCAATTTCAAAACTTCTTTTTATATAGAAATATGTTGTAAGTTTACCCGATAGACAACCATCATCTCTTTGTTTAAACCAATATTGAAGGAAATCTTCTCTAATAATTTTTTTCAGATGTTTCTTTAAAGTTATTAGTTTCATTGATTTACATCTTGACAAATCTATGCCCATTCTGTTACAGAAATATGTTACATTTGAAAACCAACTATTTACATTACAACTGTCCAAGATAATGCTTTCTTTGTATGCACTGTATAACAAAGAGTTTTCAGGCATGTTTTCCAGTCTGTGCCAGTAAGATATAATTGCTATAATAATAGAATAAAATATTGGTTGTCTACCCAGTTCAGAGAGAACTGCAATATTGGTACTTCTTTTCCCAGACCCTATGATAAATTTGCAAAATTTCATATGAAGATTTTCAATCTCCCAATCTTTAAATATATCAAATAAACATTTTTCTTTTCTTTGCATTGATGATGACAATACACCCCATATTTCGGATCCATAGGTAGCTATTGGCTTGATCATGTGATCAAATAGATGAAGTAAAGTTTTAATGGGTGGATCTGTTGATTTTATATCTTTGTATATTTTAAATGATGACTTTAAAGCTTTGTTATATAAATTACACCTTGCTTCTTTGAAAGAACCAGAATTTGAGAGTATTATACCTAGGTATTTATACGTTTTTACACATTCTATATTAATACCATTAATTGAAAATGTTTCTTTTAATAAATGCCCACTTCTGTTGAAAATAATTACTTTTGTTTTGTTAACATTGATTTCCAAACACCATTCTTTACAATATTTGTATAACATATCAAGTTTTTGTTGCAGGGCTAGCTGGTTGTCAGATAATAATACTAAATCGTCTGCATATAATAAAGCTCCTATTTGCTTTTTGAAAAGTGAGACTGAGTTAACAACATCTTCATTTAGTAAATTTGCGAGATCATTTAAGAATATTTTGAATATATTCGGGCTTAAGACATCACCTTGTCTTACTCCTAGTTCAGGTGAGAAAGGTTGGGTTAATTTATTATCAATTTTAATCGAGATATAACTGTATTTGTACATACTGCATATTATTTTGTAGAATAGTCCATTTATATTCAATTGAAGAAGTTTAAGTTTTATGCCTTCGTGTATTATTGTATCAAATGCTTTATGGAAGTCAACGAAGCAAGCATACAAACGTTTATTACCTTTGTTGGTGTATTTGTCGATCAGACATTTCATTACAAATAAATGATCCGAAGTTCTAGCTTTTTTTGAAAATCCTATTTGGCTTTCGTGAATGATGTTATTTTCCGATAAAAAATTATCTAATCTATTGTTAAGTATTATATTGAAAAGTTTGCCAATACTGTTGGTAATGGTTATGCCTCTAATTTTGGGGTAATCGGGGATTTTCTGATTTAAAAATAGGTGTTATATAACCTTCTACCCATTTTCTGGGATAAATTCCGGAAGTGAAGACATTGTTAAACAATTTTAGAATACAAGGATTCATGTAAATTTGTGCTACTCTCAACATTTCGTTGGTAATATTATCCAGGCCAGGGCTTTTATCAGATTTTATACTAGACAAAGATTTTTGTAATTCCTTTAAAGAGATTTTAAAGTCTAGTTTACTAAACGATATAAAGTTTGGTCCATTTTCAAGTTCCTTAATTTTATTTTGAATAATTTGTAGTCTCTCTGAATGCTTATTAGGCAGTTTAAACAGGGTACTAAAGTAGTTATGCCACATATCTGGTTCAATACATTTCTCAGTTTTTTCCTTATTCCCCTCTTTGGCTTCTCTGATTGATGCGACTAAATTCCAGTATTCTTTAGGATTATTTTCCTTTAGTTGATCTAACTTGTCGAAAATATTTTGAACAAACTGTCGTTTTTTGTATTTATTTAATTTAGCATACACTTTTTTAGCTTTGAAATAAGACCCTCGTATGAAAGGGTTGTTAGGAAATTTAGATATTAAGATAGCCTTTTCACTAAGTTGTTTCTTCATTTTCCAAAGATCTGAATCAAACCATTTTTTGTTAACTTGTTTATTTTTATGAACCTTCTTATTTAGTGATAATTTTGCTACTTTTTCAAAAATGTTATGGATATCATTTGTAGCTTCATTAATTTCCTTTTCATTCATTTGTATATCTTTATTTAAAAAGGTTTGTATGTCTTGTTGGATAATAGGGTGTGTAAAAAAGTTCTGGTAGTGGCTTATTAGTGAACACAGTTCCATTTGTAACGAATAGGCATTTCTTGAAGATTATTGTTATTTATCTCCCTTGTAAAAGATGATAGTATTTTTAGTGAAATTTTACAATGACAATCAGAGAATGGTAAAAAATCATATACATGAAAGTACATAATATCGTCAAGTAATTTCTCTGTTACAATAAAGTAATCGACAACACTTGAACCTGCATAGTTATGGCAAGTAAATTTTCCATATGAATCACCAAAAATTCTACCGTTAACTATTCTCATCTTATTTGCTATACACATTTCTAACAAGTCTTTACCTCTATTATCTAATGTGATATCTCTATTTTTCCTATCCCCAACTGCTATATCTACATTATAAAAGTCTTCTTTAATTGGAATGTGTGAGGTATTATCTCCTTTTATGTAATCAGGTTCATTACCAGTTCTGGCATTAAAATCTCCAGTAAGTATAATATCACCCATATCTCTATACTTAATAATATCTCTCTCCAGTATTTCTAGTATATCATTATTATTTCTTAAATAACCTGATGTGTAGGGAGGAATGTAGATCAAACATAAGTATATGTCTGATTTAAAATTGAAGAATTCTTTTTTAAGCTTTAACCATTGAAACTCTGTGTTTGTATTTTGAAGTACTAAAATGCCCTTTCTTATGTTTTTCTTTATTAAAATTCCTAAACCTCCAAAGTATCTGTTATTCTTTGACTTATCTCTACAAACTGGGTAGTAAGAAAAGTTATCCACTTCAAGGGTAGTATTATAGCCTATGTGTGTTTCAGTGAGTAATACAATATCAAAATTTTTTATCTGATCTATAAATTTGTTATCTGTACATTTATTTATGCCGTCAGTGATCATACCTCCCACATTCCATGTACATATGTTTAAATAGGTTTCAGCTCTACTCATTGTATTTATAACAATTAATATAATGAGCTATCTTGAATAATTATATGGACAGTTTTGTTTTTCTTTTTTAACAAAAACAAAAACAAACAAACAGAATCTATCAATAAAGATTTGTTCTGATTATAAATTCACAATCTCTTTTAATAAAGATTTGTGTACTGACTAAAAATCCACAAAAGCTATGTGTTATGATATAGCTAAAAGAAAACTTAGTGCCAGGGTCTGCCTCGGTAAGCATGGTAAGGCCGGAAGTCTTTCCAGTCATTATTTTGATATGGGTTCATGTACTGGTTTGTTTTCCAGGACGGACGATATGGGTTTGCTCCTTTGTATGGAGCATTCTTGCTCTTATATAACGGTTGTCTCTTGTAGCTGCATGCCTTGTCGATCGCTTTTTTTAAATTGCACCCTAACACTGCCGCTCCCTCCTTCGTTAAATGCACTCCATCTGTCTCTATGAACTTGGATATTGGTTTCCCATCTAGTATGAAGTTGTTATTTTCACAAAGAATTATTTTTTCATTGTCTCTAAACTTTTGTTTGAGAATAACATTGACTAATTCCACCTTGTTGTTTCTTTCTACACTGTCCTTCCTTGGTGTTTCAAGCGATATGATGAGAGTTGATTGTGGAAATTTCTTAGTTGTTATTTCTGTTAGAGCTAACATTTTCTGTGCACATCCCTCAGCATCGTCTGGGACTTAATCTCGTTTGTCAAAGTATGTAGTACTATGGCGTTAGGCTGTTGATTTGAGTCATACTTTGTAACGGTTTCGATAGCGCTCTCTACAGTGTAGGCGGTCTCTTTATCTGTTGTATATTGGGTCCATATCTGGGGGTTGATATATTTTAAGTTTGATGTTCCAATCAAAAGGATCGATGGCTTTTTTTCCTTTGCATCACTTGTATCTTTGGTCTCTCTATCCGTATCGGTCGCTCTATCGCTTTCTCTAGCCTTGTTAGGTGACTGTGTAGTTTTGTCAACCATCATAAACTGTCCTGCTTTGTTATCTTGCATGCTCCCAACATGGAGCTTCATGCTATACAATTCTTCTTCTTTGCTGTTAATTATCTTTTTATAAGCTTGGACTGCACGTTCTAACTCGTAAATTTCCTGAGTTTTTGTGTCCATTCGTGCTATTAAATACTCCTCTTCTTTTTTAGCCTCTTCTATGTAACGATTCATTGTATTCTTCGTAGCCTCATGAGATTGCTTTTCGTCTTTGTATTTGTCTTCAAACTGTTTGACTTTATGCTCTAGCATCTTAATTTTTTCACCCAGTCCTCTATTCTCACGTTCTAGTTTCTCATATTTTACATCTGTTGACTCGTTTTTCTTATCTCCATTCTGATTCTGAAATTTTGTCTTTAGAGACATCACATCTTCTTTTATTTCGCTCATTTCTTTCTTTAATCTGGTTTCGTAAACATGTTGGGCATTGCACATTTCACTGAACTTGTTGGATATCAAGTTGGTGACTTGAGTGTATATTTTATCTGTAACACTTAACAAGTTTTCTTCTAGGGAGTCTGCTTTCTTCACATCTTGACAAATTGTCTGACTCTGGGTATCTTTTGTTTCTATCTGATTGATTGATACGTTTGTATCTTTTTCTACTGTCATTTGACTTGTCTTTAATGGCACCTCAGATTGGGTTGTTGTAGATTCCTTTGTGTAGGTTGTTTCGGATGTAACAACTTCTTTCACGTTGGTGGAGTCTGATGGAATGCTGTTTGCCACGTTTTTTAACACTGGAAAAATTTGGTTAACAAATATGTCCTTGCTATTCCCCTGGACTTGCACTGTGCCAGTTGTAATAAAGAAGGTAGTTCGAAATAATTTTTCTTCTGAATCCTTGTACTGAACATCAATACAAATAGCGTTACCTGTGCTCTCTTTTTCCCAGTGGCTTGGTGTTTCATTCCAAGTAACTTTATACTGTGGTTCTTTGCCAATACTATCGAAGAATACGTAATGCAGGGCCTGGATATATGGTACAATCTTTTCTCTTGGGACGCGGAAGGCCGCCATCCTGGCGTCACTTTCGTACAAGTGAGGATTTATTTCCTCGAATGATGCCTTCTTGATTTTATTTCCCGTTGGATTCCGAAGACGGTCTGGAATAAAAGCTTCATAGTCTTTGATATCTATGTTTGAAGTTTCAAGTCTGTTAATATTTTTCAAGGATTCAAACATTTTGTTTGACTCTATTTTGAGCAGAGGCAATTCGAAATAGCACGTGGCTGGTTATCACATTTACCGGGATTGTCGGCGCTAAGTTTTGTTAACACATTCTTTTTTATACGAAAGTATTGTAAAATGAAGGAAATATAGTATTGTAAAGTTAAAAAATGGCTATTGAAAGGAATTGGTAGTAAGAAAAGTTTGCCTCTACCCCCCCCCCCCCCCCCCCCCCCCCCCGAAATAGGATTATCGACTTTTTTTTTTTTTTTTTTTTTTTGCTTGTCAACTTTTTCATGTATAAAGTAAAAAAAAAAATTTCTCTGGCTGGCCCCCCTACTTTCAAAATCGATGAGCACTACGTGCCTGGAGAATAAAGTATACGTACTTTTAAAAACATGCAACTTTCCGCACAAAAATCAAGATACCTTAAAGATACCAGGACAAGAAACAATGGGTTGAAAGAATACTAATAACTATAGAAAGCATGGTTCTATTATGCTTGGATTATGCCCCCCCCCCCAACAAAAAAGGTGCTTCCTACGGGCCCTTGAATACAGAAGCGTATTTTTGCCACGTAACATTTCTTTTAAAGTTGGTAAATCCAAATTTAAAGTTGGCTTTTTCAACTTTAAAGTTGGTAATTCCAACTTTAATGTTGGGTTTTCCAACTCTAAAGTTGGTAATTCCAACTTGAATCTTGGCTTTAAAATTTCCAAATATTGCGTGGCACTAATACGCTTCCGTACTTGAATGATTTATATCGTAATTTTTGGTGTAATTATATTTATAAAACATATTGAAAGCGTTATATAAATCACAGAAGAAAGACAATTATGAATTATTTTTACATAATACCAAGAAATACAAACATTTCTGAAGAACGTGTCGTCTGACCTTAATATCACTGATTTGTTGTAAAATATTTGGTGAAGTGTAGAATGACGTCCAACAACTGGAATGAAAAATTATTTTTATCATATTACACGTTATTATATTTACGTTAACAAGTTGTTTGTAAATATGCTATGCAATATTTGATGAATTTCAACTCTCAATTAGATACATCGAAATTATATTTTTGAAAAATTAATTCAAAACAAAACTAGAGTTAGGGGGGGGGGGGGGCTCCTTTTCGATCTTGTAGCGGCAATGTACTGAAAAGTATCTCATATTCATGCAAGAATGCAGTGACGGTTACCATTGGAAATCATTTATATTTCAGTGGCTCAAAAAAACTTTATTCATATATAAAGGGTGTTAAGAAAGTTCGTTCCACATTTTTCTTTTATTTTCAAAAAGAAATACGATGAGAAGATATTTACAATTTGTGATATTTCATGTTTACAGACTCCATTCTTGCTACTGATAAGGTTTTAACTGTCTTTTGTTGAATCAATAAGGGGAGGGCAGGTATTAAAACAGATGATGTCATTTCAGAAAAATCATGGATGATGCATATTTGTGACATATATTAAGCACGCAGGTCAAAACATCCTTTCAAATACTATGCAAAAATTATCAAATCTGTGAAATATTTCAAAATGACAAACCTATTCTTTTGAAAAGTGATATATCGTTCTTATACCTACGCTCATCAGCTTATCTGATGCAAGATAAGCAATGAAGAAACAAAAGTAAATTATCCTTTATTTTCACTCAAAATGACCGACAATTCTATCATTCGGGTGCTTTAAAGATATAATTTTTTTTTCATATGGAAGAAAGATCCTATAATTTCCTGCTAGAAATGATTTGCTATAAAACTAAAGCACACTCTTGTGATTTTGTCAAACTTGAGAATTCATCTCTTTAGTTAAGCACTACTTTGAAATTTTTAAAAATATTTCATCCCGGAACGAACTTTCTTAACACCCCTTACATACGGTACATGATAAAGATGAAATAATATATAATTATTTATTGAATAACTTTAAGCCATATGGCTCATAGTATAAGCACAATAAACATATATGTGAATACAACGCGAGTGTCGGGGTGGTGGGGTAGTAGTGTCCATCTGTCGGACTCCCAAACATCAACAAATGCAGAATGTATTCTAAATTATACATTTTACATGAAATATAACTATAATACATCATACATGACTACATAACAATTAAATTATTCATTATTTTTTAATTCCATTGCATGGAGAATAAATTTTCCTAATCCATTTAAAACACTGACATCAAGAGAGCTGAGTGATTGAGTAAGCTTGCACGTATTTGGAGATCTGAAATAATATGTTTTGGTATATTTTTCTTAAAGGTTCAGTAACAGGACATTCAAGCAAAAAATGATATTCATCTTCTATACAGTGATCATTACAAAATTGACATTTTCTATTGCTTCTTTCAATTTTTTGATATCTTCCTGTTTCTATATACTTTAGTTACGAAAAGAAAGCCTTACTCTAGTAATACACTTCCATTCCTTCTGTTTTTCAAATTCGAGTACGATACAAAAAATGGCCAGTTTCAATCTTGTTTGAATAAAATCACATAAAACAAAATTGGACTAAATTATTTTGACTGACAAATGGCATTCTTGCCCATTGCAATAAAGTGCAATTCTTATTAAGATAAACTGTAGTAATTCTCATGTAGATAAAGAAACTTACTCCTCTGTCAAAGACAAGGGTTTGATTCTTCTGGATGTTTTCGAATTGTTCGATGAAAAAAAAAGTTTTCACTTATCCCAACTAGTCGTTGGATTAAAAAAAATAGTCATTGGTAACTTTGTCGAAAAGTCCTTTCGATATATTTTTTGATTGTTAATTCTATTTCATATCAAAAAGAACAAATCCCTTTATTATGGAATGCCATATACGACAGCCAACTGCTTACTGCCAACTGCTGACTGTTTACTGCCAACTGTAAGCTGCTTACTGCCAACTGCCAAACATATTTGAATAAATTTTATATTTGTATTGATATTTATGCGAATTTTCACAAAAAGGGGAAAAAAAGGCATGCATCCGGGACATTTTTCCAAGGAGGTCACCCTGGTAAAATTGAATTGAATAAATGACCAATATGTTTTATCTTATGTAATATTCAATATATGTGGCTGAAAAAGTACATTGTTTATTTTTTTATTTATTTTCCTATTTGAAATAGGTAATAAAATGACTATTTTCTGCTTTTAATCTTTAAAGAAGCCCCCCCCCCCTCCTCCCCCGGAGACAACAAAACCTTTGAAGAGATTTGTCGTTTCGCAGAGAAAGATGCTTTTGAAAATAAATTTCCGTTTTCCATTATATTCTATAGTTAAAAATTTCCTCAAATTAAAGATGTATATCTCTGTGTGTTAATGTTTCACATGCATAGATCGGGGGGGGGGGGGGGGGGCATTTAAAATTTGTACAGTCATATGTTAAATAAACTAAACGAACTACCGGTATAACTGAACTTGGACCCTCCACTTAGAAAACGCCGATCAAACATTTATATCTCTTTGTTTGTACAAATAGAATATGTTTTACATGCATAGATCTAGAGAGAGGGGTCCGAACACCCCTCTGAAATTTGTAAAGTTATTTAATGCACAAACTAAACCAACTGTGTTATTTAATGTATAAAATAAATCAACTAAAAGGGACCTTAGGCCCCCCCCCCCCTCCCCAACCGAAAATGTGGATTCTTGTTAAGCTGGTATGAAAAATGTCATACACATGAAGGTATGACGCATAAGAACCCCTTCTCCCCGGCCGAAATAAATTTTCACATTTAGGAAAGGACTTTACGTATTTTTTTCTTGTCAAGAAATTTCTGGGTTGGATTTTTTTTACTAGAGTGACCCTCTTGGAAAAAAATGTCCCATAGATCCGTGCCTTTTTATTAAATTTACATAAATATCAATATAAAAATAAAATCTATTCAAATATGTGTAGCAGTTGGCAGTAACCAGCTGACAGTTGACAGTAAGCAGTCAGCAGTTGGCAGTATGCAGTTGGCTGTCGTATATGGCATTCCATACTTTATTGTAACATATGTATTTTAAAAAAAGTTCCCATCCACTCTGTTTTTATACATTTTTTAGAAACGAACAAAAATTAATGTTGATTTTTTTTTCAACAGAGCTTGAAATTAATTTAATTTGATTGACATTGCATTCTTGTCCAATGCAATAAAATGCAGTTTAATTCTTATTAAGATTAGCAGGATTAAATCACTTACATATAAAATTAAATTCCACTCATCAGTCAAAGACCCATGCTTATGGAATTCCATATACCACAGCCAACTGCTTACTGTTCACTGCTTTCTGCCAACTGCTCACTGCTTACTGCCTACTGTCACACGTATTTGAATAAAATTTCATATTTATATTCATGTGATTTTTCAAAAAACCAGGCGCGGATCCACAATATTTTTTACAAGGAGGGGTCCACTCCAGTTTAAAAATTCAACCCAGAAATTTCTTGACAAGAAAAAAACGTAAACTCCTTTCCTAAACGTGAAAAATTATTTCGGCGGAAGGGGGGTGGGTTGAATTCTTATACTGGACATCTTCATATCAATGACGTTTCATTCCAACTTAACATGGGTCCGCGTTTTCTAGGGGGAGGGTCCAAGGTCAATTTTAGATGGTTAAGTTTATACATCAAATAACTGTACAAATTCCAGAGGGGTGTCCCGACTCTTGAACTGTGCATGTAAAACATAACTAATACTTGTAAAAACAAAGAGATATAAAATATTTCCATACAGAAATTAACGGAAAATGGAAATTTATTTTCAAAACATCTTCCCCCTGCGAAGCAACAAACTCGTCCGGGGTGGGGGGGGGGGGGGGTGTCACGTGTTTAAAGATTAAAAACAGAGAGTGCTTAGTTCTCACAATAATAACATTTTGAGGATTTAGGAATTTCTCAAGTGCAAAGGCGAGGAAGGAATAAATCGGAAAAAGAGTATTTCCTTTTGAAAACAAATCATTCAATTTCTGCGAAAGCCTATTGAGCTCATTTTCGTAGGTTAAAAAAATAATTTTTTCGCGTTATTTCGCGAATTTATATGCATATAGTAATGTTTTTCAGGAACCTTGATCTTCATTGACAGATAAGAACATGAACGCTTACAAGATCTTTCATGAATTTATCAATAAATTATCATTTCCTCAGAAGATGTCTTGGAGAAATGATGCGAGAATGGTTCGAGAATAGGATAGATTAGTCATCAAATTTTTTTTTATTTCAAAACCCTACCAATCAATAAAATGAATTTTACTTTCTTGTACATGTTTTTTAGTTGTGAAATTCAAGAAATTCTTTAGACTGATTATTTTATTGAAGGAAAGTCTCCACTTGACACTTTCTCAAGCATTTTTTATCGGTAACATTCACTACAATTGTACCCCTAATAAATTAAGCAATCCATTGTTTTTAATTGAAAATTATACCTTGTAGAAACATAGCTTAAAAGTGAGTGAACAATGTGTCATTTCATGAGCTTAACGTGTCATATGATTTTTTTAAATAATGAATATAAATGGATATTGTTACTTAGAAATTGATCGAGGAGGAGGGGTCTACTTTTTCTTAAATTTTCTCAAATATTTATATATCTGAGAGGTTATTGAAAAGTTTGTGGACTAGCGCCATTAATCAAAACAATTAAAGATCTACAGCAAACAAAGAGTTTTTACACTTTGAATTAATTGTCAATGTTTTCGTAAGCAACGGAATGACAACGTGGCGCAACCTCAAAATACGATGTCGTATTTCTACAGTGAATCTAACGGAGGCAATGGAAAATTTCACATCCAATTTTCACCCACGTGGTGAGACACAATTGACAGTTTTACCTTATTTTGTTAATTTTCTGAGATCTTAACAATTTTATTTCAAATTCTCTTGAGAGTGTAAAAAAAGACGTCTGAAAGGGTTGGATGCAATAGCAAGAAAACTTTAAAATTGTAGCTTGTGATGGTCCAAGATCAAAACGGCCTTTTGCTTTTCTTTGTAATGAATAAACTAGATCAAAATCAAAAGAAAGTTAAGACTTATGCAAATGTCTTGGTTAAACAGCAAAAGTTTCGCGTTATAACGCGAAACTTACGGTTATATCGCGAAAAGTTTCGCGTTATAACGCAAAAGTTACGCGTATTAACGCGAAATTTACGCGTTTATTCGCGAAAGTTATGCGTTATATCGCGAAAGTTACGCGTTATAACGCGAAAAATTAATTTTTTTAACCTACGAAAATGAGCTCAATGGGCTTTCGTAAATTTCTGTATTTTGTTGCAGCCAAATAATTTTGGCAGCTTTTTTTTGGACGCGGGAAAAAAGAGGGGGGGGGGGGTCACGCATGACAAAAGAACAAACTTAATTTTAGAACGGTCTCGGGTCACATTTGTTTGTATATGTATTTATACTAGATATATAATAGCATATAACTTTTGCCTAGTGTAAAATATCTAGTAATATTTTTTGTTTTCTTTGCCTAAGATCAACTGTTTTTACGTAGAGTAAAAGACATTTTATGATTTTTCATTATTTGTTCTAATATACCAGTAAATGCATATACCAACAAATATAACCCAAGACCCTATACTAAGCCCCCTTTTTTGACCTCTAGAAGCCTTAAATACCCCCCCCCCCCTCGTTAAAAAATCTATTGAATTATTTGTCTGCAAGGAAATTATGGCAATTAAATATATTAATATATTGTATTTAAAGGGGAATACTATTTCCTCCTATTTATTCATTCCTTGTTTCCAATGTTTTTAAAAAATCCTCCACTTCGTGTTATCAAATATAATCTATCATGCATAGGGTCTAATCTAATCAATTAAGCATGCGTATTAAAGAAATTAAAGATAATGAAACAGACAATTTCATCTAAAAGCAAGGGCAGTTGGCAGTAAGCAGTGAACAGTTGGCAATAAGCAGTCATACCATCCATTTAACCTCGACATAATCATGATAATTACCGGGTTGTGAATTTTGGGTTACAAAATGTATATCAAAGACAAATTAACACGCATACTCGAAAATGTGAATAAAAATACTCTATTCCGTCTGTTTTTCAAATCCAAGTAAATTAGAACGATTGCCAGTTTCAGTTGAATAAAATTACGTAAAACAAATTGGACTTTAAAAATATTTTGACTGAAATATTGCATTTGTATTTTTTGCCCATTGAAATAAAGTGCCATTCTTATTCAGATTACTGTCCTTTGACGCAATGATTGATGATTAATTTTGATTCCAATCAAAGAGAACAAGTTTTTAAAGAAACTACCCTATCAAGTCTATTTTTTTTTAACTTAAAACAAATTCAGAACACGAAATAGAACTTGTATCGGACGTCTTTTAATCATATTTTTAATTCAATTAAGAAACACATTTTCTAAAAGGTTTATTTATAATCCACGTTTGATTAACACCACTTCCTGAATACTAGTATGTCGTGGAACTGTATTTTTAGAGTTACCATTTCTTAACTGATCTGAAAAGCTTAAGTTGGTAGTTCTAATTTTCTGATCTGGATTAGATCTGCAGATAAAATATGTCACAGTTTGTCTTTAGTGTCAATAAGGATTATGAAGTATTATGCATATTTTAGTTATAAATTGGTTGTGAAAGAAGTTGAACCCCCTTCTCCTCCCGAAATAGGATTTTTGAGGTTTTTTTTTTTGTTTGTTTGTCAATTTTTTTCCAGAAGGTAGAAGTTATTTTCCATATCTGACCGCCCCTTCCAAAAACGATGCTACGTCGGACAAAACAAAAACAAACTTTTGAGCAGAATTCTAGATTTTCTCATCATTGTTTGAAAATTCTCCTCGAACTGAAAAAAAATTGGACACCTTCTGGCTTTTTTCGGTAACCCCCACCCCCTCTCATGTTTAAAATTGAGTTGTCATTCTTTGTGCATGTTTTTAAAGTTACCGTGCCCTGAACTTCTCTCACCATGAGTGTCTGGTCTGTACCACTTTTCAGAATCGTAACGCAGTTCTGAGACCGCTGGCTAGTGACAGTACCCACACCAATGACACCAGCGCCCCCCCCCCCCCCGATCTGCTAGTCTGTTTTACTTGACTTGAGCTTTCAGCAGCTAATTTTTTTTCTACAAGGTTGCAGACATTGAGCTGATTTTATGCGAAATAACCTTAATGTATGGCACGCCGATTGGTTCAAAATTATTTTCTGCACGACCTTAAACAAAAATTACACGAGTAAGTAAAAACTTACACAAAGTGAGGAAAGTATACACAAAGTTATTGAAATTTACACATACTACAGAAAAACTACACAATCAACAAAATATTTAGACGATATAATGAGAAAGTTACACAAACGTAAAAACGAAAACTGCACGAGTGAGAATACAACATCGACATAATATACGACGCATCCTCATTGCGCACATTTCATTAATATTCATTAGAGAACAGCTCAGTGTAGCTTGGATGCTTGAAACATATACCTATAAATTTATCCTAAAGGATGAGTAACGTGTTGTTAATATTTATTTAATCTTTTTAAAAAGGATTCAGACTTTTAGAATTCCGCCAGAGGCTATACTCTCAAGAATATGTGCGATGTGTTTTATACATGTATAAATTTACACACAATCTTAAGTATGGAATATGAACACCCCCGATTAAAAACATTCTACACATGTATAAATAACGTAAAAGGGATGCATATTACCAGTTGTGTGTTTAATTGTTAGGTTTTTAAATTATGTCATTCCTGTATCATTGTCTATATAGCGATTTCTTTTGAAAGCGTAAAACATTAATATAGTAAAGGTCTTCATAAAAATTATTAAAAACAGCATATGATGTAATACAGGGCAGTTAACAACAAATCAAACTCTTCTCCTCCACCACCCACTGTGTGTACGTCGGTAATAATTAAGGATGTGGATGCGTGACCTTTTCATATAGAGAGATCGAACCCTCCCTGCTGGTGATGGAATGAAAGACACCTGTACGCTAATCGATTTATAGTTATTTGACACATCAATAATACCTTTTGATTAAGGATTAGTAGCAATTTATACAGAGATTTTGAAGCAATGTTGCGATCATCTGGGTTGTGGAATTTGACAGAAAACTTTTTGGAAATAAACAGTAAAAAATAAAAATAAGGCAAATAATTGCGCAACTTTAAGTTTTATATTGAAACGATCGAATATAATTACCGGTATTTTTTTTTAATATAACTATGCATGTGACAAAGTAGAACATGTAGTCTTTAATTTTGAACAATGTGTAGTGATTTCATAGATATCCATGTAAATGTAGAAAAATTGTATGTTGTCGTTTTAGTTATGTGAATTTAAGCTTAATATATTATGTTTTTTATGTAGTTTGCTTTGAATAGGTAAAATGCATATAAAGGAGTTAAAACAATTTAAAATTATAACATACTAACACATATAATACCGGTATAGCATCGCTTTTGATAGTGGGCAGGGGGTTAGAATTTTTATGACAAAATTACCTGAAAAGCCTTATTGCATGACAAGCGAAAAGAAGGGGGATGGGAAGTGTCCAAACTCGAAAATCCTATTTCGTTGAGGTAGTGAGGCACCTTCAATATTCCACCTTCTTTTCGAAACACATAAGCTTATATTACTTAGATTTAAACTACCAAACAAAAAAGGGGATGGGGCTTTTCAGTGGATATTTACGATAGAAAAAGTTATGTTTGCCAAAGAAAAGAAAACGAAAAGGGGGAGGGACATGCCCCTCCTGCTGTTACAGGCTGAAATATTTTTTTCTATGAATTTAAGCGAACATGAAGTAGTCGATCGAAATCAGGATTGCAATTCAACCTAAAACTATAACGATAAAAATTGTAATTAACCGTCCATATCCTGGAATTTGCGCTCGACCTAACAATATTTAAAAATTGGAGGTTAGGGGGTCAACCAGCATGTAAGGAAAATTTACTGTTGCAAAGTCTATAATACTCAGAAAAAAGTAGGGGGGGGGGGCGTTCTACAGGCCTGTTTGACGATTATTTCATTTTATAATTATACAGTCGTGTTCTTGTTATAATGGCCATAGATTTGGGTTAAAAAGTGTTATTACAAAAACTTGAATTTAGTGTTTGGGAAATAATAAATTATTTAAATTTTATGAATACGAATTCTAAATGTAAAGAGAATTTGTTGTCTTGGAAAATATTTGCAAAAATCGTGCTCTATTTGGAACATGATGTATTTGCATTTTTCAAGAATGATAAAACAAGTTCTACATTCTTTCCATTTATTATCAAACTGCAGTATCCATTCCCATTTTATTTATGTGTAACATTGTGTGTAGATGTATTTAGTAATTCACAATGTTTTAAAAGTCTTGGTGTGTCATTAATGTCCAACGATTTGAAACTTGAATAAATTTATATTGGGACCCCAATCGATCCACGAACTAGGTCCGCCACTGATCATGTGTTTTTCCATAGCCAGGATTATTTGAGTAGAGTTTTGTTATTTCATTTGGACAAATTTAATTAACAAAACACAAAAGCTCATGTACAAAGCACATAGAGTATATAAGTATATTCTCCGTTTATCTGGTCCTTTTTATTAAAAATGAAACCATTTATTAAGTAATCGCCATTACGAATGAGGGCAACGCTTACAAGAAATGCCTTGTTTTTATTTAGAAGTTTATAACTGAAAATATGAAATATCATGGAAGAAAATCATAACAAAAAATAGGCTACAGATATCCAACCAAATTGATATCGGATATTTTATAGGTTTGGATACATATGTAAATGGAAATAAGATATTTTTATGTTTGACTTTAAAAATACGTTGTGTATACCGGTACATCTAAGGTAATCCTCACTTTTTAAGTTTAAAAATGTATACATTTGTATATATCCAGCCAACTGAATACTTTCCTATTCCGAAATGGGGAAAAAATCTCCTCAAATGATTTTTTTTTTAAATCAAGATCCTTGTCAGCCGTACTGTACGTCCATCGTTAGGTACTTTAGATCGAGCCGAGTGCATCATGCATATGCAATGGTACTTTTTTTTTTACCCCGCATTGTAGCACAAACGTGCGATTCATTCTTGTCCGGCAACATATATATAAGTACATCCTTGATCTCGGTCAATATAAGAAAAACATAGTATTTTCAAAAAGCTTTTAAATACTCTCGCATATAGATCAGAAGAAAACACTTCATTCGAAATCGGATTGTAAAAAAGCAACTTCCATTCTCGATAACATTCAGCTTAGCATACATGAAGAGATAAAGAGTACAGAAAACCAAGAACACGATGAATATTCTATGTGCATAGTAATGATATGCGCAGCTGTATGCGCAGTAAAATTGTTTGTGTAATTTTTAGTTTCCTCTGCTCGTGCAATTTTCGATTTTTGTTTGAGCATATTAAACCCTTTAATCGTGTAAAAAATTTCGGATTCGTGTATTTTTCGTTATGTCTGTGTTACAATCTTTCAAACTATGTGCAATTTTTACCGATACGTGCATTTTTATTTTACTCGTGTAAATTTTTCTTCTAGTTCGTGTATAAAATCGTGATCGTTGTGCAGAAAATAATTTTGAACCAATCGGCGTGCCATATTAATGAGTTAAAGATTATGTTCACACTTTATTCTGCATCAAAGTTTTTCTGACAGAATTCTGGTATTTTTGACCCTGCTTTCGCGAAGCGAGGGACAGCGAGGGACAAAAAAATCTGAGTCGTTCGTCAGTCTGCCAAAAAAACGTAAACCTTGGTCAAACTTTTGAATGAGAAGAGTTAGGGCTTTCATATTTCACAGGCATATTACCTGTGAAGAGTATGGAAGGGAATTACCGCCAAAAGTCTATGTATCTTGCTTTTATTCTTATTCTGCCTACTTCTTTATGCTTTGTTGTTATTGTAATTATATGTCACTTTATTGTTTTCATATTCGTCTTTATTACATTTCACTTTGACTTTTATCCTTCTTCATTTTGCCCTTACTTCTATGTTGCTTTATTCTTGTAAATTCATTTTACTTTCTTTTAAATTGATACAGTTTCTTAATTGATTATAAGTTTACAAACGTTAACTCAATCACACAAACAATGAAGCATATTCAATGAAGACGAATACAAGTTGTCCGAATTTAGTGCCGCATTATAACGCTAGGTGGCAGGGTTGTTCGCTAAGAGTGTTGGTAAAATTAGGTAAGCAAACCCGTGCCGGGGTTATTCGAGTTTTTTTTTTTTCAATTTTCTGCCTTAATACTTTATTAATCAAACTTAAATTTTTAAAAGACTGATGTTTGTTATAAGTCCAGGTATGTACCCGATACATGCCATTCCCTCGGAAGTCTCGCTAGATGGTAAGATTTCCCCTGGAAGACTGACTACATAGTGATGCTTCCTTCGGAAGACTATACAGTGGGACTCCCCCCGAGGAAGTTTCAATATATAGCTAGTCTTCCGTGGGAAATCTCGCTATATATAGCAATTCGCCCCCATTCGCCCCCATTCCTAGAACCCCTCCCCTGAATAGTTTTTTTTTAAATCGTAAAACATGTTTATATATACTAAGGTTTTCAGTTTTTGAAGAAAATTTATCCGTTCTATAATATACTAGTATATAGGTCCCTGGTTCTATATGAATAAATATTTAAATAATATCATTTTAATAGTGTTTTATAATTAAATCATTTTAACCATTTAGTTAAAGATAGATAATCTTCACGAGTACATACGGATAGTGACTCTATAACCGCCCCCCCCCCCCCCCCCCCCCTGGATGCAGTCGCCAGAGTGGCATTGTGGTTACGGCGTCTGCTCTATATAGAGTCACGAAGTACAATAGTAAGTAGTCGACCAATACGTCGTGGGTTCGAATCCCACTACAGGATGTGGAGTTCGGTCCTTTGGATGAGAACTATAGACCTAATTATCTGAGGTCCAGTGTCGCAGTAGGTGCTGGCACGAAAAAAAGATCCCTCACTGCTCAATGGCTATAAGTGCGGAGTATATAGGACAAATTTGCAGCTCTCCACCAGCAAGAGCTTCTCCATTTGAGTGAAAAATTCTCGAAAAGGAAATTATACAATGTACAATCACACCACCAAAGTCTCAATATATATACTGACTTCCGGGTGGACGACCTCCTATGTGGTAAGTTTCATCGGTAGAGGGGAGGGTGGCCACGAAACATTTTCCTAAACGTAACTCTTACTGCTGGAAAAGTTCAGCGAAAGGCTTATTGCCCCCCATCCCTTATCCCTTACACTTTTTGTTGTAGTACTAATAGTCAATTTATATATTAAAAGTCATGTACTTAGTGGCATATGAGTAAAATTTATTACTGAAATAAGTTGACGACCCCCCCCCCCCGCCCCTTCACCACCACCAAATAGAATTTTCGAGTTTTAAGATTTTTTTTAGCTCTCCTGGTTGATGACAAACACGGTGCGTACTGAAGATATTTCTTTCTTTATTGAAAAGTGCTATTTTAATATAAAATATTAACGCAGAAAAAAAGACCGGTTTCTAGTATGCCTGGGTGTATGTAGTCTGGTTCAGACTTCGCTTTCCATGCGCGGATCTAGAGGGGGGTTAGGACCCCCTGGAATTAACAAGGTTACTAAAACAAGGAAAAAAAGTTACCCCCAACCCCGAAGAAATAGAATTTTGACGTTTGGACGAGTTTAGGTTTTTTCTTCTTTTTTATGCTTGTCAAGAAATTTCTGGGATTGGATTTTTTTTTACTTGGTTGCCCCCCCCCCCCGGAAAAGAATTCTGGATCCGCACCTGCCAACCCATAACGCTCCTCACTCCTTTGCAAAGCCCTGTCCCTAGAATCACGCGCATCAGCAGTTACTATCTGTCGTGAAATAAAGTTCAGTTCAGTGGAATGTTCTGAAAAACAACCCAATTTATAAGGGTTAACTAGTATCAAAATATTTAACATTTTTATACAATTAAACTGTAATTCAAATATCCAACAAATAACTTTAGTAGAGTTATATTTTTCAGGCGAGAGAACAGTGACGTAGCATCGTTTTTGAATGTGGGGAGGGGGCAACAAGAGAATAAATATTCAAGCTACCCGGCTGAAAACAACTTGACAAGCGCAAAATAAACCCCAGGAAATTGTCCAAACTTAAAATACATAGGCGTCGAAACCGGGGAGGGGGGGCATATAGCCTCCACTTCTTTCCGAAGATAGACTTAGTATAGACATTGAACATTCTTGCGTAGGTTTAGCCCCCCCCCCCCTCACTTTCCATGGACACGATGCAGTAAATGTTTAAAATGGGGAAAGTGGTGGTATTTGGAAAAAAAAAAAAACTTTGGCACTGGAGTTCGAACCTTCAACCCACCCCCACCCCACCCCTTCTCACGAAATAGGATTTTTGTGTTTGGAAAATGGACTTTTTTTTTTTTTGCTTGTCAGGTTTTTTTCTTGAAGGTCTAAAAAAATTCTTACACTTACCCCCCCCCCCCCCACCCAACTTTCTATTAGCTTCCGACGCCAATGAAATCCTATTTCGGGGGCGGGGTTGGTTTTGAGTTAGATTCAAATTCTTCTATAGAATCAAATTTAAATTTTCTTCCTACCGTACGTACTACATTTACTTACTTGACCCTTACTCTTACAAAATGTGGGTCGGCCTTTAAATGGACATATTCAGTATAGTATAAAGTTATGTCTGAAAAAAAAGAAGCTGCTTTTCCTGTGTGCCCAGAGAAAATAAATATGGAGTTTCCATCATTGGATCGGGAGATCGGATCCGGCCTTCAGAAGTTCGATTGATAAAGTACTAAGGTCTATTGAAGAATCTCAAATAACCCGACCCGGGTTTGCTTACCTAGTTTTACCAACACTCGTAGCGAACACCACGCCACCTAGCGTTATAATGCCGCACTAAATTTTGACGGTTTGACAACTTCCATTCGTCTTCATTGAATATACTTCATTGTTAGCGTAATTGAATTAACATTCGTAGTAGAGATAATGCTAATAATTTATTAAAAAAACTGTTTAAGTTAAAAAGAAGGTAGAATGAATTTACAAGAATAAAGCAACATAGAAGTAAAGACAAAATGAAGAATGATAAAGGTCAAAGTGAAATGTAATAAAGACGAATATGAAAACAATAAAGTGACATATAATTACAATAACAACAAAGCATAAAGAAGTAGGCAGAATAAGAATAAAAGCAAGATACATAGACTTTTGGCGGTAATTCCCTTCCATAGAAGAGACCTTTCCAAAAATACTAAATGATTTTTGACCCCGTGAACTTGAAGTTTGACATACTTTTCAAAAACTTAAACATTAATTTAAATTGGTCATACTTTTGAAAGAGAAAGGATAGGGCTTTCATATTGCAAATATTTATTACCTGTGATAAGGCATTTTCAAATATACTATGATTGTTGACCCTGTGACCTTGACATTTGACCCACCTTTAAAAAATGTTATATTTCTTATAACTATTGATGGAGTAGAAAAAAGAGGTTTCATATTGACATGTGCATTACCTGTGACAAGATGTTTCCGAGCATGCTATGATTTTTTACCTTTTGACCTTGAATTTCATGTTTGACCTATTTTTCTTTTAATTCAAACTTTGGTCATTACTTTTAAATGATATGATATGGCATTCATATTTGATACCAAATGCCATAAATAATGACATCATTAATAATGAACTTGAAGTTTGACATACTTTTCAAAAACTTAAACGTCATACTTTTGAAAGAGAAAGGATAGGGCTTTCATATTGCAAATATTTATTACCTGTGACTAGGTATTTTCAAATATACAATGAATCGGATTGAAGTGGTAAAATTTTCCGTTCAAATGGAACGTTTTGAGCTATCTTTAGAATGTTGTTTGTAGGATGACACGCCCATTTCTTAAAAAATGAATAAAACAGTCAATTTGTTTATTCGAATACCTGTAGAACAGGTTTTCCATAAATATAATAGCCAATCAAATTGACAGTCTAAATAAACACTGAGTAAACATGTGTTCGACCGAAACATGTGCTCTGGTAAGTTCAACAGACATGATAAATTCAGAAATATCCAAATATTCGTTGCAATTTGTGTTTTACAGAAGCGGGGAGTCTCTAACTCTCCCTTCTCAGGTATCTGTCCTGGCCCGAAAGGGCCGGGTAACCCGTTGAACCTCCTTCGTGCTAGGGATTGGGGGGTGTAATTACCCCCATGAACGAGGAATTCCCAGTAAGCGCGAGTCACAAGCTCGCGTTGATTACGTCCCTGCCCTTTGTACACACCGCCCGTCGCTACTACCGATTGGATGGTTTAGTGATCTTTTTAAAGCTTCATTTCAGTAACTCATGTTGCTTGTCGCGAAGAGTGGGGTGTCCTAAAACATAACGACGAATATTTCTTTCTCATTTCTAAAAAATATGGGCTTGTCATTATGTTATAATTGACGTTCAAAACATGACTCAGAACGTTTCATCCAAACGGAAAATTTTACCACTTCAATGCGCTTCATATTGTACTACAGTGAGGTTGCCGATATCGAATCACTTAGTAAATTTGCTTGGATATTTCGTACCTGAGTTTGAGTTAAATTCATTTTACAACATTGTTTGGTGGTACTATGTTTTACTTATAACATCATATATATTTTCCCAATAACCACTAATTTAATAAAGAATTATCGCTATACTTGTATGAATGATGTTTTATCCTTTAGCGGATCATTTTCTCCATTACCGAATCACGTGACATAAAGCTGATTATTCTGGTTCGGGACCGTGTAAATTTAAAAATACCCTTCTTACGTAACGTTTTACTATGCCTTAAAATATCCCCCCCCCCAAAGTAGAAAAGCTAGGAATTGTTTGAGTTGTTTGCATCCGACAATTAATGCAAAAACAACAACACTGAACTCATATTGGGAAAGGAAATGACTAGTTGATATAAGAGGACGTAAACATGTGTATATGTGATGAACTTCAAACAGCCGAAGAATTAATTTTTGATTCAAGAATTGTACTCCTTGAATTTGAGTTACCACGCCCCCTCCCCATAATTTTGCCGCTATTTAGATAGAAAATATATCGCTAGATATATGATTGTGCCCCCTAAAAAAAAAACCGTCCGATGACTTTTTTTATGCTTGATTAATTAATTGTCAAGGAATTTTGCTGGTTGATAGTGCCTCCTCAACTGAAAATGTATGGCTCTGCACCCCTCCCCCACCAACTGAAATTACTTCCTTCGAGCCTGGCTTCAGAGATACCTAAAGCTGAAAGGAACAATTATATTTCCAAAATGTCGAGTCCCAACACCTAAAATTTCCTCCAATGGTAGACATCTTCTGTTGTTTTTTTTAAATTGTAACTGGTGTGCAAAAAACCGCATACGAAAAATTATAATTTGGGCAGGATCCCTGCATCTCATATATCTTGAAACAGCGATTCGTTATTGGAAACCTAAATACCCCCAACTTTAAAGCGAATACTATTAATTTCTGATTTAGAAATTGTATGACGCTTTCAGTGCTTTTAGACACATAATTGTCCCCCGCTTGAAAAGTGGGGGATATTAATTTGGGTTTGTCCGTCCGTCCGTCCGTCCGTCCGTCCGTCCGTCTTTCTGTCTGTAACGCTTTCGTTTCCACACGATATCTCGAGAACCCTTTGAGCTTTTGCAATGAAATTTAGCATAGCAACTCCCTATGGACTAAAGAAGACCCCTATTGATTTTGAGGTCAAAAGGTCAAAGGTCATAAATAAGCAAATTCTGTCTGTTAAAACACTTTTGTTTCCACATGATATCTGTAGAACCATTTGAGCTATTGCAATGAAATTTTATATAACAACTCCCTGTGGCCTAATGAAGACCCCTATTGATTTTGAGGTCAAAAGGTCAAAGTTCAAGGTCGTAAATTTACACATTCTGTCTGTGTGTAATACTATCATTTCCGGGCGATATTTCAAGAAGATTTTGAGCTTATGTAATGTAATTTTATACCAAAACTCCCTAGGACGTCTCTCGCCCCTCTCAAAGTGCCCCGCCCCGTTTGTTTTATCAGTATTTATAGTATTACATGTCGCTATTTTTAGCGCAGGGGCATGAGGAGAGTTATTGCGTATAAAACAGGTTCTCGGCGGACTTTATGTTCTTATTACATCTATTAGAACTGTTTAATAAAGGCTAAATAAATCAAACACCATGGATTGTGTAAAATTTTGAGAATACCGAACATGAAAACATGAATATATACATGTATGTGACTTCAGTTCTACATATACTTCACACCGCGTAAAGCGATTCCGTGGTCCTGTGGTTATGTCTCTCGCTTCAAATGCGAGAGGTCCCGGGATCAAATCTCGGTCGATCTTTTCTTTTTTTCTTTTTTTAAATACTTTTTTTTTTACTAAATGGTAGTATTCAGCATGTGAAATGAAAAATTTATGAGGTTATAAAATCATCATTACAGTGTGATAAACATTCCATATAAAAAAAATCTTCTATACACATAATAAAGAATAAGCAATCAAATCTTTATATGCATATTGACATACATGTATTTTATTTGCTTCAGTATACATCTGTACATGTATACATTTAATAATTCTACAAATTCAGTCAGGGGGAGCCGACTTTTTCCCTAAGCGGGGGACACGAATTCTCTGAATTAGCTTGTTTTATTAAGCATCTGCACCAAATTTGTTTACCTAGAATGTACGATTCACTTTGGAGCGGTACCGAAAAGTGAAAGTAGTCTGCTTGCTTGTACGCTTCTGGTCTGCGTCACAAAAAAGCTTGTTCATGTTTATTTAAAAATTATTACATTGAACAAGTTGAATTTAATAATTTCAAGATAAATGATAAAAGCAAGAATAATTCAGCATGACAGGGTAGGTTAAGCTAAGTATTGGACTTTGATAAGAAAAATACAGAATTTTCATCTGAAAGTGATTCGTTAACGGGTGCGATTCGTTATTGGCAACCTCACTGTATGATTGTTGACCCTGTGACCTTGACATTTGACCTACCTTTAAAAAAATGCTATATTTCCTTAAATAATGACATCATATCCACAAAGCTGGGGACAACTATACTTTGAATTTGCTGCTTGTTAAATTAAAGGTCAAAAGTTTTGTAAAATTTTGCAAAAATTGGTTACACTCTGAGGTCAAAAGTGTTGGTAGCCAATGAGAGGTCTTGTCACAAGAATCACAATTGTGAAATATATGAAAAACCATTGCTCCAACCAATCAAGAGATGTGGGAAAGGTTATAGTTTTTGTAGACACAAAGACGAACAGATCAAAACCTATGCATGCTACTTTCCATCCTGAAAGATAAACCTAATTTAGAGCTCCTTAGTTCACATTAGGCTATATATGAACCCCTGCCCTTCTCAGCAATCCTAAGACATGGAAAACACTAATTATAGTGGCAGATATATTTTATTTAAAAAATAACATATACATTGTACATTTTATTAACAATATAATTATTTTAATATCATAACATGGCAATAAAAAGATTGATTATTTGCACTATTACACTTTTATATAGTGTGTGTGATACATAAATAAATTTAGCATCATATTGGGGTCTGTAAAAATTTAAATCACAATTTTTCTCTGAATAAATATGAAACTTGAAAAAGCTATAAAAATAACACTGAAAATGGAGAATGTTTTCACTAATATTTTGGACTACAGGTATTGTTGACAAATGACAAGATGGCCAATGCATCACTTCCTGTTTGAAAGAGATTCTGTTTAACATTGAAATGAACCTATTTTTCTGATGCTAAAAATACACAGATGTACACGTGTAATAAATCATTTTCATCATGTCTGTTTGACAAAACTGTGAGACTCAAGTTTAAGCATGTCACTATCTCATGAATGTCCAAGCTATAAATGAAAATGTACTTTATTTGCCTCAAATGGAAATGAAATGATCATTACTTTCTCAAGTATTATTCTGGATACATAGTATTCACACTCACAAAGCAAACAAGAAATATTTGTCAACTTTTTGTATTCCATAACAGTTGATATATTTATATTATAACCCATATGTTACATAATATATGTTTTGCAAAAATTAAGCATAATTATATTTGTGTGATAATACTGTTATATTCATTTACACAATATATGGAAATCAAAAAAATAATAAAATCTATGTACAAATATTTCCTCCTCATTCAGTAAAAAAGCCATTTCCATTATTTGATATTTGTGGCAGTAAAAATATTGTAACAATCTGACCACAGTGACTACGTACATCTCTTTTTTGTTCAGTTTGATATTTAAAAAAAAATATAAAGTATATCACAGAGTCATACAGCTCTTCTTCATTTCATCGATTCATAACAGCATTAAAACTGCTAAGAATTTTGATATTTGTATTGAAGCAAGGTAATAAACCAATATGGTCTTGAATATATTTTTCACCAAGCTTTGACAATTTAAAGAGATCATGTGACATGAATCATGTGACTCATTCGCCCACAGCTATTGGTGGTGTTGACCTTGTTGTAGTCTGGGTACTGATCACACCTGTTCAAACTGGGCCTTCCGACTGCTGAGATTATTGTCTCTCGGACTCGTAGGTGGGCTCAGTGTTCCCCCTCTTGATTTCCTGTCAAAAATGAACATGAAAAGTCAGCTTGTTAAGATTACAAAAATTAATGATAACATTTTTTTCAGGCAAATGATTAGAAAATTATTAAGAAAATTTACTTCTTTATGAGTTTCATATTTACAAATTAAAGGAAAATCAGTTTCCTGCTAATTAATCAAATTTTGCAAAAATTAATTTTCGCAGCTATATAAACTTAGGACAAATATATCAATCACTGCATATATATCAGAAAATAAAATGACAGTTACAACTTAATCAAACAAGTATTCATAGTTGTAATTGAAAAATTGTAATAAACTTTATTTCCCCATAGAACTTACTTTAGTTCCTCCTCTCTCTCCCTCATCTCCCGCAGTTCTTTCTCGATTTTGGACTCGGCCTGATTTCTAGATTCCCTGTATGAAAAAGAGGCTCCACCAGTTTTGACAGTTGGCCTTTTGTACTTGACTGGCTCTTCCTTGCTGATTTGTGGGGACATCTTTGGGGGTTCCACATCACCGTTTTCGGAGGGGGTGTTTGATGAACTTGGACTATCCCCAGGGAGGGGAAGGCTTGATGTACTTTTCCTTGTTACAAAATTTCTTTTCACTGGTCCTTCATTTTTAGGAATGCCAGCAACTTCTGCATATTTTAATGTCCCTATGTGTTCCTCAGAAGTTGAGATAATCTTTCCCTCATCTCTAAGCTTGTGTTCCCTTTCTTTCTGTTTTAAAATTTCGTTTTGTAGCCGTGATGTTGCAAAGTTTCTCATGGACTTTGTTCCTTCTGCAGTGTTGACCTTGTTTCTGTAGTTATATGACACAGGTTCTTCATTCACTGAAGACTTTTCCGAGACATCGTCCCCTGCTGGTTTGACGACTTCAGAAAGTAATGGCAGTCCTTTCTGACGCCTCAGTTCATTTTCCCTTTCTCTTGCTATTCTGATTTCACGTTCAATAGGAGTTTCCTTCCTTTCCACTGGTTTGGAGTCTGTTTCATCCTCTTCTGCCGAGTCTGCAATGGGCTGAACACGAACTGAGCGTGAAGGGGTGTGACTAGAAACTTTGGGGGATTGAACACTTGGAGATAGTTGCCATGTCTTTTTCACAGTTTCTTGTGTAGGGGTTTTGGGTGGTGGTGGTTGTTTGTTGGTTGCTTCAGGAGCAGGACTAGGCTTGCTGCCTCCATGCATTCGCTCTCTCATCCTACGAATTTCCTCCTCCCTTTCTTTTGCCTCGCGTAGTTCCTTTGCAATAAGACTCTCTCCTTCATGATGAAAAGGTTCCTGAATTGCCTCTTCATATGTGACTTGCTTACTGTTTGTCACTGGTGCCTCCATTTTTTCTGGTTCTTGTGAAACTGGTTCTACCTTTTCCGGTTCTGGTTCCTTTACTTCTGGCTCTTTATTCAGAGAGTGTCTTTTGGCGATTTCCTCCTCTCGTTCCTTCTGGAGCCGAATTTCCTTGGCAATGAGACTCTCTCTACTGCTATCTGGGTTCTCTTCAACCTGTGGAAAAAAATATTCAGTCCTTGTAAAAACTGTGTAACATGTGTGAGTTGCCAATAAAATCAATCACGAACACAAAGCTTCATTCAAGGTATATTGATAAAGAATAAGACGGCTAATGCAATACTTAAATAAAACCCATATATCATCTAATGCACATATAACATTATGTAGGACTTTTTGTTGTCATTAAAACAAAAAATTCTTATTCTTTTAGGTTTCTATTTATAACTCTTAAATGATGCAGGAGTCTTAGAACAATTGAGAACTTCTTATATTGAATTTTTTTAAATTTCATAATATTAATCTGCATCAGTGGTTATTTAACAATTTATTTTAACATGCTTTCTCACTGGTAAAAAACATCACATTTTAAAATTTTTCACCTACCCGGTAAAAGAGTAATCTTTAATGATATCGGGTGAGGTAAAAGCTGTAAACTTTCAGTGTATTTCGTTATATACCCAACAAATACTTTATCCGACTTCATTATTCACACAAACCTGGGTTGGGCTCAAATCCCAGCCAAGATTTTATTGAACAGGTATGTATGTCATAAATTTCACTGGATGCCAATACTTTGTCTCAAATTGTTCAATGACACATATCAAGTCAAGGTAAAAATTTGTGTAGGATGGCTGATTTTTCTTTATCAGAATTTTAAGTAACCAGGCGTTTAGTGCAACTGCTGTAGACTTATCCATTTACTAGTTTATTTTCATCTGTGGTGATTTATCAAACAGTTTTGCAATTGCACAAACAAGTCACCCACGCAGTAATTTTTTAACTTATGATTCCATCAAATTTTAAATGCATTTTTAAAACCCCCTTTTTTGACTACTGGGTATTTTAACATACATTTATGAGCTTAATCTACAAGTTAGTGGTCGTTTTAAATTTTTCCACATTAATAATTTATAGTAACACATATATTATAATGCATTATTCATAATATTAAAGTATTTCCTTTTATATTCCTTTATATTCAGCGCTAAAAAAAACTTTTCCATTCTACACAGCTACACAATCATGCACCTTACGAATGTTCAATTAATATAGGATTAGTAACCTGTGATCTATATGTAATTTAACTGTGTTTTGACCCTAACTGACCTGAGGGGTGACAGCCGGCGGGGCTTTTGTTGTCAGTGCCTCCTCTCTCTCCTTCTGCTCCTCTATTTCCTGTTGAATCAATGTCTCCCGTTTCTGAAGCTCGGATCCCCGATCAGCCTCTGTCATCTCGTGGTACATTGTTTTGAACTCCGTGTTGTTGTTTTCATTTTCAAACATTTTCGTATTGACCTGATTTTTTGAGGCATTCTGTCGTTTGGCAAGTTCCATGCGTTCTTCTTGTTCTTTGCGCAGCATCTCCTCTCTTTCATTTGCCAGACGAATTTCACGTTCAATTGCACTTTCATTTGCGTAAGGGTCTTCCTCCATTTTGAATGGTTTTCTTGGCTGTGTGTCTTCGACTTCTGGTTGAGGAATCACTTTGGAAGACGGATTGGGTTTATACGGAAGTTTCACCTCCCAGTGTTTGACTGGTGTGCTCGATTTCTTGGGAGTTACCTTCGCGGGACTTGGCTCAGATTTGCTAGAACTCTGTAGGATGGTCTCCCACTGTTTCCTGGTGGAGTTTAAGTCTGCTATGGACTCCCTGTTTACAGTGTCTGTATTTCCATCCTCTTGTACAACATTCTGACTATAAAGGTCTACTTTGGGAGGTACTTCATCAAAGTTTATTGGTGTACCTTTGGACTTCACTGGTGAAGGAAGATCTTTCTGGTCATTTGCCTCTAACACAACACTGCTTTTGACGTCTGCTTGCTTACTCTCTGAAACACAAAATTTTATTCATTAACCTTCCAATAAAAACCTCAAATTTTAACCTACTTCAAGGGTAACTTTTGAAAAAAAAAGCACTGATCACTGGCAGATTGTCAGTTCATATATTTTTCCATCAGCGATGCATGCCTACTTTGTTTTACCCTACAAGATCTAAAACAAATCAATAAAATCCCAGGCCACCTTTCCCAAGACAAATAGAAGCAGACGTTCAAACAGGTAACACTATCTAACATTTAAGTACAACTTTGATTCAATTCAGGGTAACTGTACAACACAGAGACATACCATTAAAATTCTTCAGTCAAATTAAACGCCTTTTTTAATCCTCAAATTAACACAGTCTGGTAAGTTAATCCCAAAGTTTTCGTAGAAGATTTTTAACGTAATCTAACAACCTGTACATGTATATCCTCTTTCCTCAAAGTAAAAAAAGAATGTGACTCAGACACATTAATTACACGCAAGTACACCTGAAGGTTTAAATCACAATGTCATCAAATGAAAAATAAAAAAAAAAATGAATCTTTAATACCTGTCAGAGATATATATGCACAAGCAAAGCACACAATACTTCACCAATGACACCTCCGGCAAATTATGATTGCACTAAAACAGTAATGGCGCTTGTCTTTTAATTGAATGCAAAATTGAGGACAGTGACGTAAATGGGGGTGACCTGTTCGGGGCGGTGTTATAATGTTTACCTACCTGATGGGATATCCGTCTGACAGACACAAAGATAAGAAGTCTACTTATAGCTCAGCTCTCAAACATGCATTTTAAAAAATGGGCAAAACTTTTTAAGACCTAGCTGATCCATGTCACTTGGGTACGATCTGCATGTTCTTTTTTAATATTCATACTCGGACAATTAATAATTCACTCAACCCATATATATCCTTCTTTAAGAAATTTTCAATATTTATTTAGTTGTATTTAAATTCTTGTTATATTCTATCTTTTAATTACATATAAGAAGAATGAAATTCTTTGAAAAATTAAATGCCTCAATTGTTTACTTTCTATTCAAACCAAATGGTTTAAAAGTAGAATAACTAGATGTTACAGCCTTTTTTTCCATTGATGGATCATTGAAAACACTTTTTTTTTCAGAGGGCCTGGCACTTCTATACTGAGTATTTACCTTACCTGTTTCAGGAATATGAAGAATAAGAGTCGCATTGGATGAAAAGGTTTCAATGTATGCCATTTTGTAATATTAACAATAAAATCTCTCCAAATATTTGATCATAAATCAATTCCTCATTCAACTGCAATCTCCTTTGAATTTCATACTGTTAAGCACTTAAACAGAAAATATTCCTCAGCCAGAAAAATTCAGCGAAAATATGAAGTCGGCAAAACGGGTGTGTTGTCTTAAAATTGATATGTAAGCAGGTGAATTTCACTCAATAATCTCCCTCTTCAAGTCAAGTATATATTGGTAGCTATAGACCCTGTATCTCTCTGCCTGATGCACCTGGTCTGAAATGGTTCAAACTTTTCACTCTGATCTAGATAAGCCTCACCCTCATGTTGGGGCATTGTTTGTTTCGTTAATCTGCCCAGGTAAAATTAATTATGTAGGTACATCTCTGACAATTCAGGAAATATTGTCTAGAAAGGGTGAAAAAATGAATGTCAACCCTTCTGATAACGACGACAGGCCTGGAGGTTACATCTGGCCTTAGTGGCTTGCCTTAGCCCCTACAACTTGCATGACAACCAACACAAAAGCCAAAAATCTTGCCCTTTATATAAAGTAACGCAACATATATCATACTGCATATGCAGAGAATTTTTTAAAGTAAGAAGTCATATCAGATCACAGTTTGATATTCAGAGAAAGTGAAAATGATACCAGACCTTTATTTTACATCTTTCTATCTTATTCTAAAAAAGAATCCCCCATAAACAGAATAATAAAAACACATACATGTACTATATTTATGCAGTAAATGCTGTTTCTTACATATATGAATATCATCTCATTTATTAAATCTGCCTTGAGTGTGGGCAGCGAGCGTTTTCCCTAAGACAAAGTTTATAATATACATCCTACATGTCTTGATTTGTCTACAGATTAAAACATTTATTTCTCTAATCTCTGATCAGGCCTTCATTCATGTTCACTTGTCATAAATTTTAGGGTATTTAGACTTTCTGATTATTTAAAAACCCCTCAAGACTGACTATAAATTAAATTTCCACGCATATCTCTACTGGTTCAGATGAAGAGATAATGAATTTCTAGATATATATATACCGTAAACTTTTGTAGGTATACAATGACACTTTATTGCTCAACGCTCAATTACAACTCTTGCTTTCTATGGCAGATATTAATTCTATGAAAAATTTATTCAGAGGATTATATATCTGTAAATTTCATAAGAGCAGTTATAGCATTCTCCCCCATGGTGTTCATATGAAAAGCATGATAATTATCTTTTTTTTAGTTTTTGAAAGTTGACGAAAAATGACTTCTTTAAACCATCAGAAGTTAAACAAAATAAGAGACTTAGAGTCACTCTTGCAAAAATGTATACCAATACTTTTTACTATGTAAAGGCCTTTTTAACAATCTTTTTGCTAAAAGAAAAATGAAAATTTTACCAAACTTAAAAACTTTCACAACATTAAAGTGCAATGTACATGAACAAGGGTACCATAAGAGCTTGCAGAGCATTCCACATTGATTCAAATGCAAACTAGAGGTACTGTGAGCGATGAGCTCCACATTGATTCCCATATGGTTTTAACTGGTGAAATTATGTTTTCCTGTGGCCGGGAAACCCAAAATATGTTTCACACACAATGGCAATATGTAATAAAGATTCTGTGGAAGTTGCATCAAATTTCATTCAGTGGTATGAGAGGAGTTGCAAACAGACACAACTGCATTACTTTATTCCATCTAACTTTGTTGCGAGGGGATAATTATGTGTTTATAATAATAATAACAATACCCATATCAAATTAAAAATTATGTCACTTCTGTTTTGCACAGAATTTACTCACTCACTCACAAACAAACAGACACAATTGCATTACATTATTCCATCAAACTTATTACTTTGTGAATAAAACTAAATCTACAGTTATTTTAAGCAAGTAACTGATGATTTGAGACAGGCTACATACCATAAATGAGAAAGGGAGAAGACTGGGGATTGTCCATTAATTAATAATTAGTCTTTCCTGAACATCCAGACCCATATAGCTACTGGTATAAAAGTACGAACATACCCCTATATACCTTGATAAGATAAATCCCACATAACACAAATAGTTGACCTATCACTGAACAATTGTCCATCCACAACAATAAATTGAATCAGATAAGAATTCATCTATCTGTATATATACCTGTGATTTTAACTTTGCTTTCCTCAGCTACTGCCATGATCCTTAAACATGCAACTTCCAGTATAGATGCAGATATATGCACGATCAATACCTTAAATAAAGGTAGATCTGGGACTAGAATAATAATTACCAAAAGTAATTATGACAATAATGTTTTTTCCCCTCTCTCAGTTCCCAAACTGCAGTACGCTACAACACTAAAGTGACCAACTCCTTGACCAGCCTAGCAGTAGCTGGTGAAATCGAACTTCTGCATAAGTAACTAAGGCTTTACCTAATTATACCTGTATTTCTGTAAAATGCCAATTAACCTCACTTACCTTGTCAGCAACAATAATTGCCCCTTCTTAACGACTTGGCTCATTACCACTTAATTGTTTTCACTTTGTTCTTGTGTTTATTTAAGAGAAATAATTAAGACCTCCAAAATTTTCATTTCCTAACAAATTTGGGGGTTATCTGTATATTGAAATATTTGGATGCATTACACTACTAATTTTGTTGAGGGGGACTATAGAGGAGAATTTTAATCAAAGCACATCATAAATTGACGTTAATTTGAAAATAATTTCTAATTGACAAATAATTCTCTGGAAATAAATTGGAAGTATGATTAAACTCAAATCACATATTTACTTACAAATTAAGCATAGTGCAAATGTTTCAGCCTAGTATTTTTTGTTCCGTTACCCTTGAGGTTTAGGTATATCGACATCCAGGATTGGAATACTATAAGTGCCGTTTTTATGGTGTTGATCTTGGAAACAGAGTTACGTCCATTATCTCACCTGTTTTCTGCACATAATATATCCGCATCCTGGCACTTCTTCACTCGCTGCCAACCACCGGTTTGGATATTGATCACAGAACAATTCTCATAACTAATGGCTCAATTTTACAATATTACACCACGTATGAATATGTTCCTGCACTTACAACACTAATTTATGAGATTACAGAGGCCAAAATCAACATTTGGACAAGTAGATTAATATCTCAGGTAATGTGATTAAACAAATTAAAAGATTAATACAGGTGTAGTACAGAAATGAAGGTAGATACTGGCTATATTATTTTCCTTATATGGACAAATAAACAAAACAATCTGGATATAATGACTCCTTAGATCCACAATTCCAGTGAATTGCAGTTAATTTTTGTTCCCTGTGTAATCACGTTACAAAGGTACGGCTAGTTTGTACCCGGCATCCTGCCAAAGTTCCTGTTTTATCTTGGGTCGCATAAAAGCCTTACACACCCTTCTATAGCTCCCATTCAGTCCGCTTATTTGGCATAAATTCGGCAACAAACATGGCTATTCAGTGAGGTGATAAGTCACTTAGAAACTGTCTCAGCAAAAGAGAATCCAATAATATACGACCATCCACCACCTGAATGCAGAAGTCCGCTTAGAATACCCACTAAACCCATATTACACACACAGGACTTTTCAAAGTTAAGTATATCTGCCTCAAAATCAATAGATGAAATCAATTCTTTCAAAACAATACCTTTTTTTTTTAACAAACTGTAACCCAACGTCACTTTTTTTTCTACAGCTTGGAATGCAGTTCTTTGAAATTAAAAACCTAATAGCAAAATCGTTAACGCATGCAGTATTATTAATTCCTCCAATGCATACAAGTGTGTAAACTTACGTGAACATTTTAATCAATACAAAACATCAGGCAACTATTTACATTGATGCCTGTAAATTTACCTGCAAAAGCCTTTAATTAATAATTAAAATTCCAAAGAACTAAATCAATTTCATGGAAGTATATACTTTTTTGGTCACCATGCATCTAAAAAAGCACATCAATAAAGATCAGTTAAAGCAACATGCCTAGGAAAACTAACCTGTTTGGCAAGATTCCTCAAAATGAATGGGAAGAAATGGGATTTTTTCTCTCTATATGTCAACCCCCTAGCAAGCAATGACCCAACTCTCCTCGACAAGACTGGCTTTTTTGTGTAGAGGATAATAAGACATGTGAAGTGATGGTTATCTAATGTCTATAACAGTTGACCATTTCAGTTTGTCAAAGACTTTAGCCCTCAGAAAATGGCCAAAGGAGTTTAAACAACTTGTTGATTTAATCACGTTTGTTGGTCAATTAGCACACAATAGTGTCATTGAAGGAATAAGACAAGGCCTGGACCTTAGTGTTTGATTCTTTACTTTTAACAACATTCCACTGCTTATCTGTTTTCATAATTTCAAGAATTAGACACTGATCGACTCAAATGATTTCACTGTTGTTGTCTGAATTACATAACTTAAATTCCTCTTTTTTAAAGAACCAACTCATAATAAGAATACTAGTCATTCATATTACCATTATACTCTTTTGTTCCTAAAACAAAATGATTGTAAAAATAATGTTCACACATTATTACTATATGTTATTGCATTAAATCACTTTGTGTTCCTAGATTTTAAACAGACAAAATGATTGTGTAAAAATAATGTTCACATATTATTACTGTATGCTATTGCATTAAATCACAATTGTTATGTCATTGTGCCAATCATATATCCAAAAAAAAATAACCAACCTTCAGTGTATACATTCAAGATTTTAAATAGAAAAGTTTTCATACATATTCATAAACACAAATGTGTAATCTGCAACACCTTAGAAAATGAAGAAAATCAAGAATAAAACTTAAGTTAAAAATCTTGACAATTAAAGTGACAATATTTTGTATTTTGAAAACAGACATATGAAGATGTAAATTAATTGTACAAACTGTATAAAGTTCAATTATCTCTCTCTATTTCAATACAGCACAAACATGATACATTTCAATTGTTATCTCTCTTTGAGGAAAAAATGAATCAGAAAAAAATACCATCAAATCTCTTAAAACACATAATGAAAGGCACAGTGCACTTAAAACCCCAGATAAAACAAAAAAAAAAAAACTACATCAAAATGTCTTACAGTGTTTATACATTTCAAAAAGTTGTCTTTCTTGCATATAAAATCCACACATTAATTTGAAAAAGCTTTTCATGACATAATTCATAAACACAAAACAGATAGATGGTGCTGACAAACTGTTCATCTCTAACACAACCAGGAAATGAAGAAAATGCACATCTAATAATGTGTCCTAAAACTTACAGTTTAGAAACTGTCCTTTATGAGGAGTTGCGCTGACCTCAAGGTGACAGTAGTGAAAAAAGCATTTCCTGGTAAGCACACTTCCTAAATACCTGACATTGTCAAATCCTTAATACAGGTTCTAAATCAGGAAAACAGGTTAGTAAATATTGTGTCCTAAATACCTGTATGGTCTGCACCTGAAGATCTCTATATTCAAGTGAAATGCCTAAGTTAAAAAGTGATCTAGCCACTGAATAAATTAATTGTACAAACTGTATAAAAGTTCAATTACTCTCTCTGTGTTAGAATCAAGATATTTAATAAATACAGCTCTTTACAAACATGCCAATCCTTTATATTCTGTATGGCCCTAAGAATTAATCAGCTGTGAAAATTGTGTCCTAAGGGTTATCTCTCTTTATGGTTGCGTACAGGTAGGTGATGAATCAAGTCAAAATAAATTCAAGGTATAAAGTAAAATATAAAAATATAAGTACTATAGATTTGAAAGTGCCCATCAATTCTTGTTCCATGGCACAGGTCAATGGATGTGAGTAATTTGCATTAAAACATCCCTGGGCATAGAAAAACAAGAAAGACTTCTTACCATCATTGGCTGAGACCACTGCAAACTCTGTGATGCCCCTCCTCTTGACCATGGACTGACTGATGACCGCCTTCCTCTCTCCGTCCACCTTCTGGAGGTGTTCGTCTGACATCTCCTTGGACGTGGATCGGATTGTCATCTTGGGGGGCTGATTCACAGTCTCTGAAAACTGCTGGGCCTTTTTAACAAAAACTTTGGTCTCTGTGTTAGGTACCTCTGTTACGTAGGATGAATGAGTCTGGTAGGAGACTTCAGAGGCAATGGGAACAAACTCTGGCTTGGCTTCTATCTTAGTAACACTGATCTCATCTGAGGGCAAGGACTCAGAAGTTGGCTCACTTTCGGCCAGAGTGACCTTGACCTGCTCCACAGTGTCAGAGATGACCTCGTCCTTGACATCCTCCAGGGTACTGCTGAGGCTGACCTGGTTGGAGTTGACCATGTCCTCGAAGGCTGAGTCTGCCTGAGATGTGGGGGACTGGACAGAGGTGCTGTGAGACAAAAGCTGTATATCCCCACTCTCTTCTATCTCACCATCCAGCAGGTTCATAGGAATATGGTGGTCAGTTTTGTCATCCCCTGATTCAAAAATACAGATTTCTTCCATTAAACATTTAACTTCAATATCTATTGCTATTTTACAAGTTGACTAGACACCTTTCATATCATTCATAATATGCAAGTCATTGAAATCCATCAATTTTATTTTACTATTTTTTTTAATATCGATGACAAAATATTATGGTATGTATAAAACCTTGATTTTATATTATCTAAAATAACCTGTTTTTCCAAACATCATAAATAATCAGAAATCATCTAGTTACGCTCTTAACTGGGCTCTAAATGACTTTTTTATGCTACCGTTCATCATAAAACTCTAATAATCATACATCACTGTCTACTTTCAGTTTTCCTGCCTTAACCTCACATAGCTTTCGTCCCAGTAATAATGAGCTTACCTGGAGTGAATGAGCCGTTCTGATTGAGAAGGTCAGATAAATCAGAATCAGCATCCGAGTCCACCTCCTTAAACTCTTTCTCTTCTTTCAAGCTGATCTCCAGGGATCCTTCCCTGGGTACTATTGAATCCACCTCAACAGACATTTTGGTAGAAATGGATCCTTCAATAAGATTGTCTTTATCACTAATGTCACTAAGCTCAGGCTGTCCAGAACTCTCTACCGCAACCTCTTCAGTTTTTAAAATTTCCTCTTCTATGACAGGAGCAGAAGTTTCAGTGACTTTGACTTCCTGTGCTATCACCACAGCTTCTTCTCCAATGGAAGCAGTGTCCGGTTGTTTGGGTAGAAGTGGAGGTGGTGCAGAATTTGGCAGATCTGGGGGAATCGAGTCTATACTACACAAAGATACCGTGTCTGGATTGGGAATTTCAATATGTTCTTTAGAGAAAGACACAGCTTTGCTTGGGGCTTCCTTTTCTTCAGAAACTTCTGGAACAATTTCAATGAGTTTGATATCTAAATGATTCACAAGTATACTCTCCTTCTCATTGGGATTAAGTTCAGAGTTCAATGTTTCACCCTTTGTTTTATTTTCTATCACAGTAATGCATTCTTCACTTGCTCTTTCAGAGTTAAGTTGTTCAGATTCAGTTTTGGACACCTCTGGAATTACACCCTCTGGAATTTTTTCTAAAGTTACACTTTCTGGAGAACAAGAGACATTAGATTCTACAGCAGACTCAAAGACTTCTTCTGCAGGAGCAGATTCGACAGGTTTCTCCTTCTGATCTTCGCTGAAGAGAAAAGATGACCTTGGAGACCCAGGGTTGTTGTTTTCTGTAGTCTTTGGGGATGCAGGTTCTTCACCGCTGCTGGATTTCTTTCTTCTTGGAGGTCTCTCTGGATTTCCTGCTCCAGATGGTACCGGGATTCTAGATTCTTTACTTGGAGAACAGGGCGGAGGGGGAGCTCGGGTTTTCTTTGTAGAAGCTAGGCGAGTGGGACTGGTGGAAGTTGAGGTCTCGGTTTCTGGACAAGTTCTAGATTTGGGTTCAGGTTTATCACTCTTTAAAGGCGAGGACAGTGGCCTGTCAGGGGCCCTGGATTTCTCGGTTCTGTTTTCGAGGTTTAGGGACCGACGGTTTAATCGCTTCTCCCTTGCTGCTTCACTATCTTCATTCTTCCTGTCTAGAACGTAACTTCTGCGTTTGGCTGTGTAATCTTTGTCGGCCGAGCTCTTGGATCGTCGTGGGAACTTTTGTTTCTCTCTCTGTTCCTCTTCCTCTTTTTCCTTTTTCCTGGCTAAATAGTCAGACGGGTTCCTCTGTAATGAGAAATTGTACCCAATTAAAGCAACATGCAGAAATAATATTTCCTATTACATGTACATAAATAGAACACTAATTTGTGTGATAATTTCAAAACAAAATCAGCTTACAAAGTTGTATAAATTAAGCATTATATCACAATATATTTTAAGCTTAGAGCAAATTTATATCCACTGAGATATCAAATATTCTTCTTGTCAAAATCAATGATACAAATGAAGGAAAAAAATCTATTTATCACAAAAAAGAACACAATTCTGCCTCAACATGTGTTACCAACCTATAAGATATATGCATCTATCAGAAATCACTAAAACGAAATCAAGTAAGAAAGGAATTTATTACTTCCTCCTATACGACTTCAACATTTAAATTTGTCACCTCATTTTTTACTCCTTATACCGCATGAAAAAAAAAAGAAAGAAAATGCCAAGACTTTTTTTTTTAATTTAGTTCATAATAAAATGCATTCAAAGTTATTGTGCTACCTGAATAGTGACATTACTTACTCAATACATAGATGGAATGCGTTATTGATTTGGAGGCTTTCTTTAAACTGATATAATAAAACTGGGGTGCGTTTGGCTAGGTCAACATACCTGGTCTTTCTTACTGGGTAACAAAAATCTCTATACACATATTTCAATACCTCTTCAAGACTTGACGAAACTTGCCCTTTTTCTTTCCACTGATTACAATATTAGAACAAAAGCTGACCAAATGTAATTTGAATTGTTAATTATCAAAATTTTGACCTTATGAATGCCATTTAAATTTTTTACAAACATCTTGACAAAGACTAAATTAGAATTACAAATATATGAATTCATTTTAAACTAATATGTGGCGTTTACCAACTTAGCCATGAAATTCGTCAAAAGAAGTGAAGTAAACCTACACGCACTATAATGACTTACCCGTGCTAAGAAATATAATGGTAAACGTAATCCGAATCAAATTCCTACCTATAGCTAGCTGCAAGCTATCTACCTGTGACAATGAATACACAGGGTGCTCTCCAAATTTATGATCTGGCAGGAATTCAGGGGAAGGATTGACATATACAACAATCAATACTCAAGCTATATCACCATTTTCTCAAAGATTTTTAAAAATTCTTGGAAAGGTAACGCTAACTCTCAAAAGGGAACTAATCACTGATTTATGGCTGTTGACAGATTTAGAATTTCCACATAAACAGGCGATATACATTTTTTAAAACCCCCTTAATTTCAAAAATTTAAGAATATCTTTATAACTGGTAGCTTACAAAACTTATGATAAAAAAATAATTCTTTTTCCTACTATTGAAAAAATAGACAAAGAAGAAAAAATAACATTTAAAATCCTCCTCTTCCACTAAATACTTACAGTACAGTTTACTGTGTATCAGCGGACAATGATTCACAGTTATTATTAAGAGATCATTGGATACTACAGAGCTAGTTACAGGGCTATTATACACCTAAGTAGGTGCAACTTTCCCTGTAATGCTTCGTAACCTCGGGTGCACAGCGATGATTAGGAATCAATCACAGATCGTCTGCCCCTTGTCAAATCAATAACCAGTCGTTTTATTACAGTCATTATTAGTCAACATCAAAGATAGGTTTATACTTAATTAAATGTCCTATAGACAATCAGACAGCTACTAGTTTACAAACAAATACATGTATTACTTTAACCATCATCATTTCAGGAAGACCAAAAGTACTTGCATCTGATATTTTTCTCTTAGTTAGAATGGTATGAGGATTTATCAGTCTAGATATTATTTAAGATTTAATCACCATATGAGGTGATATTTTCTTCTGCAGATTGACTCTTTTGATTGAACAGCAAAGCTATCAATGTACAAAATTCCTATGTATCCTATTGCCACAAAAATGGCATCTTTTCTTATAACTAGCACAATTCAAACACATGCATCTCCCAAATACATTAATTGTATATAAATAACAAAAAAGGTGAATGATTGAATTTGCTCAAAAATTTGAAATAAAAGTAAATTAATTTACAAAGTAAAGAAACAACCAGAGCCCCATGGTCCACAATGTTCACCTGAATATGGCCCTGTTGTTTAACGACAGAAGATTTTAAAAGGACTAATCATTGATGTCCTATTCTTGAGATTTTTTTACCTACATATTCCTCTGCAAAACTTTGATCACCCATTGTTGCCCTATTTTAAGCCTAGTGGTCAGGCACTGTAAAAACTTGTATCTACATTTTATAAAGGTTTCACATAAATTTACTTTTCTGGCCCAGTGGTGTTTTAAAGAAGATTTTTAAAAGATGCAACCCAAGTTTCATCAATTCTTATACTAATTAACTCCTTATAAAAGAGGGTGTAGCCCATCATTTGAACAAACCTTCAGCCAAGGATGCTTTGTGGCAAGTTGTGTTGACATTGGCTAAGTTATTCTGGAGACAGAGTAAAAAATATGGAAAGTTGCAGATAGATGAAAAGCAGAAAAAGTATTCAACAAAGTGAGATAATTAAAATGAAAGGAAGAATCACGAAAGGATGCAGTTCATTTTTAGGGAGATTTCTTTTTTTTAAACTAAAAAATCTGTTTCTTTTCATTTTGTTTTCCTTTTCTCTCTCCTTTCTAATACATGTAACACTTTGCATTGTCTCCTTTGCATTGTCCATATGAATCAAACAGCTATATACTACATATTAAATGCTGAAGAAAAATCCTATTTTGTGTTTCTCATTCATCTCTAGGGGAGGGAATATTCTCTCTCTTTCTCTCCAACCAAGCATGCTAATGAATAAATCTCTCCCTGTCCTACTTTTTAAATTCCATGTTTAGAAACAGGCACGGGTGAAAGATGTATTTGTTTAATGTTGATTTTACTTGTAAATTAGTTTTAAAGTAAACCAATCATGCAAAACTCCCTCTAGTCTTTTAACCCTAGCATTTCAATTAAACCCTCAATCAATCCCGTAATACACTACTCTACGCACTGCTTAGCGAAGCAATCAAATTCTTCACACAAGTCATCTGATATTCCGAAAGTATGTTATATATCCTGAATTGAACCGTTTGTTAAGTTTTTTTTTTGCTAAATAGGTCAATGAAAAAAATTATCTACCATCTGCTGCAAAATCTTCAAATTTTTACAAAATTAGGAAGAAGACATGACTCACAAAATCTTCAAAAGAGCTTACATCTTGAAAAAAAATCCTCCACATAATTTTCAAAGAATTTCTTTAAATATTGACAAAATTAAATCTATTTTTTGTAGCTGAATATGTCTAAGTACTGGAATCCTATTAAATGGAAAAGGGATCAAATGATGATACCCAGTCTAAACATAAATAATATTTTTAAAAATGTAATTTAAATTTAAGAAAAGCAAAAGAAATTGAGTTACCTTTAATTTGGTCAATCCTTTCAATACAGATAAAGCCATGTTTCTGTTTTTTCCCTAATTATATAACACAATTTAATCAACACATTTCCTTGCGAAAAAAATTTCCCAAAGTCCAAAAACGGTTGCTTCTTCCAAGTACTGTCAAAAAAAAAATCTCAGAAGGGGAGAGGCCAAGACTGAATTTTTACTTCTCTCAGTTAAATCATTCAACCGTGGAGCATTTGTAGGCATTGTATGGTATTGTTGTTATAAAGTTCAGATTGTTGACACTTCACGAAGCAATCGGGGCAGGGTACATGTAACTGTTCCTGTACAACAACGGCATGAAGGCGCTGGACATCAGAAACATAGGAACCTCAAAGACTACTCAAATCCCAATGTAAATTTACAAAACTGACCAGCGGTCAAGTTATGAAAGTTTAGAAATGATGTCAAATACTTCAATATCACTATGCATGTTATACTGAGCGACGTATGTGACAGCTATCTCAATGAAATATGATGCATCAGGAGCCCTTGGCTTACTTAACAGGTGTTTGGTCACTTTAATTGATCACTAACTCTTCTTAAATTACATTTTTTTTTTACTTACCTTGACGTTTACATGCAAATAATAAAAACAAATTAATTTTTTAACCTAATACTTCTTACCAGTGTCCTTAATGTGTTGTAGTTAAGGTGTTGAATTTACATAGGTTCTAAACAACCAAAAAAATACTATTGTCCCAAATATTTATATTCATTAGAATTTGAAATAAATTCAGATCGAAAAAACATATAATTACACAAGACACCTGATCTTGATGCTAACACTTAAATCTTTGTTTCCTTCAATGAAGGCTTTATGCATATGTTTTGCATTTTTAATTAGTTCATCTAAACATTTATATGAAGTTTTTTTTTGTTTGTTGACGTACAAAGCAAGAAGATGAATTACTTTGCAAGAGCTAGGCAATATATTCAAATCAATTTCTTCCCAATTTTATGTAAGATTTAAAGGACCAACACAAATGCAGTAACAAAATGCAACAAGAGAAGCAAAAGTACCCATATAATAGACATCAAAACTACATTTCCTGTTCTCAATGCAGAGTGCAACAAAAGTTATTGAATGATTATTAACGGGTTCATGTAAAGAATATGACAAAATCTTAAGAAATTGACCAATTATATTGTAAAAATTAGAGATTTTATTTGATGAAATATGACATGAAAAAATAAGAAATATTGTTGACTTGACAACTTCATCAATCATTTATTGACTGTTCTAAATATTTGCTAAGAATTGCAAACAAAGCTACATGTCAAGAAAACTCTCATGCATACATTAAACCAATATTTTTGAAAATTTGAAGTAAACAGCCCGATAAATTGAAATAGGAGAGTAAGAAAAGTCGAGCAGTATGCCTAAATATATATGCCTGAAAAAACAAAAAAATGATGTGACTGAAATAAAAAGCCATAAACACAGGAGTCCTTGCCTACCTGTCAGTCAAAGTTCCAGCTGGTATATACCTACATACAGACTGTATTACAATGTCTTAGACTGGGAACTCTGTGTAAAGCATATGTCACAGGATACAAGAACATCATTTCCCCATTTATCAAACAAACTCCTTAGCTTGGTGGCACACATGCAATCTAATGTCAGGTGTGAAAACGTATAACTAGAGATTAAGTTATTGTACACACAGGTAAAATGTCAAAGAATTGAGAAAATATATCTGAATCAAAAGTTCTCTGGGATGTGCTAGCTTACTTCATACAGGCACATTAAGGAAGATTATGCAATTTTTAAATTTAACTTCTCATAGCATTCAAACAGTTGTGGTAACTTAAAGAAATGTTATATGCATATTTATCACTGAAAGGTACACATATTTATTTATACTTGTACTTGAATATTCTATATACTATCGACCAGTATGGCAATCCGTTTAGTTTATATTAGAAATTATCTAAATTTTTGCAGTGGACATATTGGATATAAAACTTCTTCCTTAAAAAATATAGCAGTCAGGGAACCTGAGAAGTCTTAGATGTTCCCATTTCAAGTCCACAAGAAAATAAGAATCTATTTCACCCTTTATTTCAACATGCAAAGCTAAAGTTAATTTGCACACTTTTGTTTAAAAAAAATAAAACTCTAGAGTTAAAAACATCATTGGGCAACCAAAAAATGCTCTTTTGAAAAAGAATAAAAAATGTTAGCAAATCTTTTTAAGAAAAATACAGACCCAATTCTTTACCTATTAAAAAAGATATTTCATTATTTTCATGATATGACATAATCTCTTGGAAACAGTGATATTCAAATCTTAATTCAAAATTTTATTAAAAAATAGAATGAAAATTTAATAATAACTACCCTGACAGGGATTTTACTTCTTTTCTTTGTATCCAAGCTCAATGCACATTGCTCGATCTCCATCACTCTATTATAATCCTTAACTTAAAACCATCTGCATTGAATTCCTTATAGATTACAATGTAAAAATTGTCACTTCTCAACCTCAAAAATGTCTTTGGCCTGAGTCCAGTTCAAAGATAAGCAAAGTTTCAAAAGTTTATCCAAAAGAACAAACAGAAATCTGCCCTCTTCAGATAATCCTGCATTTGTGGATCTAGATTTGTAATAGTAGCACGTCTCTCTTCAACGACTTTGTATATCAGTCATATAGGTTCTTCTATTCTAAATGAGGCTCAATACAAAACACTTGTAGCTTTTTAAAGGCTATATATCGAACCAAAATATTATCATTCACTCCAAACATATGTGGTATTGAACTTCTGCATGTAGATAAAAGGGTGTAATGTGACACCCTATTGAGCACCTAGCTATAACAGTCTACAACCAATGAAACTTCCGTGCAAAGAAAACCCATCAAATATTGCTATTTCTTGTCAACAGCTTGTATTTTATATTCAATTTGATAGTAAAATATTCTCTTCTTGCGTCTCTTCTTTCGAGTGAATCAGACTGAGACTCAGTTCCATTCAGAAACCCCAGGGATATTAGAGTCAAACTGAATATGCTTGTTTGGTCATAATATTGGATTATGAGCTTTTAGTTTCAAAATCTCTTCTCAAAAGGGGGTTAAAGAATTTAACATTTTTGATAAGACTTTGTCCCCCCAGTTAAAACCACTGGTCTTTAAACTTTGCAAAGGGAAAGTTTAGTTGACAAATATTTTATCTCTACAACAAATCAAATAAACATGCACAATTTTACTCCCAGATTGTGACAGATTGTTTTGTTCATTTTATGTCAACTTGGTTAGAGGTTTACCATAGTGCTGACAAGAGAATGGAAATTGCTCAGAGATTGGGTCTTTCAAACTCTTCAATAGTGCATGGTTTTCCATAACACTGTGTGATATAAAAGCGAATAACTCTATCAATTTTTGTATAGAACTTAACTAGTCATGGAGAAATCTTCAAATAATGATTGATAAATCTAAAGGTGTGTAAATAAAAGTGATAATACACAATTCCTCAGTTGTCAGGCTTCTTAATATTTTGGTTTATGACCTACAGAATAAACCACAGACAACTGCTTAGGGATAGATGTGGGTTTTTTTATTGCAACTTATCATATTTTAACTTTTATTTCTTTAATATACCGGTAGCAACAAATTCAAACAATTTAAAAATGTAAAAATTGAGTGGCACAGCAAACAGCAGTTAATGAAATCACAATGTATATTTTATATATTCATAGAATGCTGGGGATTACAGCATCCTGTCCACTCATAAATGCTTTTTAATGGTTTTTAATGAATTATGTACAATTAACATTTCTTAGCAGAGAATAGTTAGCATTACAGCTTTTTAATGGTTTTTAATTCAATACTGAATTTTTTTCCATGTACAATTAACATTTCTTTTTAATTTGTGGGTAGAATAGTTTAAGCATTACAGTAAATTACATGTATATAAAGTATGATCCAAAATTTTATTATTATGTAAATAATAAAAAAGTGTTGTTGTTGACGCAATATTCAGATCAAAACAACAAATAATTTACATACCTTAACTTTCTCATTAATAAGCCAACAAAAATGTTCAACTTCAAATCAATGATCAAAACTATGCTGCCCAAACAAGTGTATACCTACCCAAATCTCTCCAGCAAGTCCATTCACACAAAAAGTTTGAAAGTGAGGAAAGATTAATTGAAACGTTATTGAATATGCTCTTGCCAACTGGGTCTTTTACTCAATAAAATTAAATGCTTGATACAATGGCCAGAATAATGTATGCAAAGACTATAATTCCATTTTCTTTTGTGTTTTTAAAAGGCATAGAAGTGCCATTGTCTATTTAATTGTTTGCGAACCTTCCAATCAGGAGAATGCGCGTAATTTTGTCCCAACCAGGAGAAATGCCAAATTTGGTCAAAATCAGTACAACGCAAATATGTGGTTGTTTGGGTGTTATTTTATCTCTACAATGATCCTTTTTCTTAAGTCTGTTGAAAAGTATTTGAACCTTACACCTACAGTACCGGCATAACAAAAGAAAAAAAATACTGGATGGATACATGTTATGCTTAAAAAGACAAGATAGCCCATCTCAAGAACTTTGAAAAAGAAAAAAAAACATCAGATAAAAATACGGGCTATATAACCTTACTATGAAAAGAATAAGTCTTCAAGAAAAGAAGCTGCAAAAAACTGATATACAAGAAAACGGTCCCATTTTCCCACAAATATAATTGCAAAAGCAAAAAATAAAAAAGATGACAGATCTGAACAAATTCAATGTATGGTCTGCATTGCAAGTAGAAAAGATATCTAGGGCAAAATAGATAATAAATTAAATGGAAGTCTATACCTACAGAAGAGTGGGCATATCTAACTAAATCTCTAATTCTGGCTACGGGCATCTTAAGTGTTGCTATGAGAGAAACAAGCATTGTCCTATTTCTTCAGACATTGTTTGATAAAATGTCCATTCCACACTTTAAATCCAGGTTTTTTATTTCTTTCTTTTTCCCCCTTTTACCTCAGGTGCAAAAGTTTATTAAAATCTTAAAAAGATTTATTTTCAAAATTTTAAAATAGACTCTCTGTCTATAAATTACTAAAAAAGACATTTATAAAATTTAAATTTGTAAGTTATATAATAAGTGGATACTATCCTGGCATAATGGAAGACAGAGGGGATAGATGTGTCTAACCTGGCTCTGTTTATAAGCTTGATCAGATTAAAGGGGTCATATTTTCAATGAAAAAAAAAAAATTCTATATATAAATGACAAGAGAAATAAAGTCTGTAAATACAGACATAAGGCTTAAATACATCATTATAATATAGATCACACTGTAAGCTATTTGCTTTTCTGCAATTTAAATCTAGACAAGCTGTTTGCACACATCTTGCATAAAAATCTGGCATTTGATTGTAAGACATTTTATCTGTTATTCTTTTGTTCACTGGTTGGTTTCAGTGAAAATCATCAACAACCATAAAATAAATAAATAAAATATCTATAATTTGATAATGAAGACTTTCTTGGACCATAAGAATGGAAACTGAAACAAAGCATTTAGTACTACACTTTGCAATTAATATCTATAAAATCAGAAAATAGTAGCAGTACATTCTAAAAAGTAAAATCCTTTTTTAAAACTGCTACATGTTATGCCAGTTTCCACAAGATGAAAAGAGAGACATGTCTTATTGCCAAACAAAGATGCACTCCACTATCTGTTCATTTGAAGTACATACCCTTGTAACCTGAAGTAGTCAAAAAGAGATAAAGTACTTCACTACAATCCAATACACATGTACTTACAAACACTAGCTGTCCACCCGACTCCTGGTTCAGTTTTTGGAATTCTGCTTTGAGGTCCACCAGTTTCCGGTGCAGGTCATGGAATTTCTGGTCACTGAGGGCAGCCAGTTTATTCTGGCACCAGTTCAGACCCATCCACGGGTCACTGTCGTCCGAGACTGTAAATACACAACAGTGGGGTAATAATACAAGACAACTTACAACATGATCAAAGACAAGGTCAACAGAGACAACATGGAATAATATATTGATACTTTTTTTTCTAACATGTATTACACAAAATGATTTTCATTCCCTATGTATTAACTACTGTAAAACAAGCTCAATAGCAAACACACTTATAATCAATTGACAATTAAAGCAAAGTGATTTTCATTTTAAACTTAACTGATATACCAAATTACACTTAAAACAAAGCAAAATCTGTCATCCCTTGCTTTGTGTAATAAGTGAGTTTTTACTATAACAACTAAATTCCACACCTTCTACAGTTTTAAACACTGGATCCTCCCCCTGGTTTGTCATCTCGTCTGTAGCTGACATTGAGGTTGACTCTTCGTCTGACCAGGATCCAAGAAATTTTTCCCCAAACTCGTGAAGACTCTCCAGGAAAGCCTGAGTCTCCGGTGGGTGCTTTGTATTGTTGTTGTTGAGTGAGTTTGGACTCAGAAATAAGTGTGAGCCCGAGACAGAACTGTGATGGAGGGACTCGGTCTCGAATGGATTGAATGGCAGATGGACCTCGGGCTCCTCCCCCTCAGATAAATTACTCTTCTTTCTCTCCTCTGTAAAATATATCAGCCACAAAAAAAGGTAGTAAATAGAAGGAGCAAATGCTAAGGAAAGAAAACCAAAACAACCAACTAAACTACAATTCTTGTAAAAAAAAAAAATGGATACTACAGTAAAACTCGGTTATAACAAAGTCACAAAAAATTACTTTGCTAAAATTTGTTATATCCGTAAAATCAAATTTATATAGCTGGGGATCCAAGATAACTTCGCTATATCCGTGATTTCACATTGTCTGTGTTTGTACTAAACGAGTTTTACTGTATTGATCTTTTGATCAAACTGAATAAAAATTCCATCAACTTTAAAATTTTGGAGAGACAGTAAATTTTTTGTATTAAACTATGGCTCTACATGATCACGGAATAAAATAACAAACCTTTTCTTTGTTCGTACAGTTGATGGAATGGATCAGGATCTTTGGTAGCCTTTGTGTGTTGACTTCCTAACCTCTGCAAACATTCAAATAGAGTAAGCCATGAATTTATATCTGATATATACTTAACTGAGCAAAAACCATTTTTAAGGTTTCAAAAATCATACTATGCTGCCTAAATGAATTGTTTTAACTAACAAATATAGCAAATATTGAAATATTTTTAAACAATGATTGCAAAATACAACACAGTGTTCCAATAGTAATCAAAATTACCTACTGCACAAGCAACTTGAGAGTTTTACAATTGTAAATTCCTTGTAATAAGATTAGCAGTTTTAATGGGCATGCAGTGGTTTATAAGCATTTGGAGTAACTTCTTCAAGGTATGCCAAGTAAGACCTAATTACTGTATTTAGGGAGACCAATTTAAGTTCAGGAGTCAAAAGTCAAGTTTAATCACCTTAGAAGTAAACACTACAAGTGTTAAGGATAATTTGGAATCTACCTTAGAAATTAGGCAGACAAAAATGTTTTCAGATTTAACTAATGATTTGTCCCTTCTTGGGTTACATTTATATTGAGAACCCTTGAATTGGCATAGGTAATCTCCCATTCTTGGAGCTAGACTTTAACAAATTACTGTTGTAGTTTAAGTTTCCTTTAAAGGCATTTTACTTTTTTAAAATACAGGAAAGGTTTATTTAACAAAAAGAAAGATATTTTTGCCATCAAGAGCTGTTCTGACATTGAAGTCACCTTTGACCTCTCACCTTATTGAGTTCGTCCAGTTCGTTTTTCAACAGACGATGTTCCACCTGTAACTTCTGCTCTCCCAGAATCACCTGAACTGTTTCCTGTCTGATCTGCTCATGTTCTTTCTTTAACCTGCAAAGAAAACATACCAAGAATTCTACAGAAAATTTGAACTTATTTAACGATGCATGAAATTGTAGACTCGAATGCATCTAAATATAATTTTGCTAAGTAGTGGAGGAATTTCATATCGATGCTTTTGCCTAAGGTACCATCCCCCCTCCCCCTAAAAAGGTAATGTATTTCCTTACCACCACATTTTTAAAAAATCAATATCATATTACATAACCACTTAACTCAATATACCTTGCAACTATTTCTTCTAGTTTCTCCAAATTATCCTTGTCAGTTTGAACAAGATGGTTGATTTCTTCTTCACTTAGTGGGTTATTGTTGTTACTTTTCAGACAAGTGACCTAAAAAAATTACAAAGATTCATAAAAAATGGCTTAGACACAAATGGAATCAATGTATTCTTAATAATGCATTAAAATCTGTAGTAGGTTGACTTGCATGTACAAGTTACTCTCCAAATATATTACAGAAAAGAAATCAAACTGAAGAAAAAAGAATCACATGAGAACCAATTTTGAAACATGCATGTAAATGATAAAAAAATCCATACCAATTGTTCTTGAAGTCGTTTCTTTTCTTTCACCAGCTCTAGTCTTTGACTTTCTCTCTGGATTTGTACTTTTCGCTTTTCCTGTTTAAAAACATTGTAAAATCAGGCACTTCATGCCCTTCAAATGTCATATAAGTTTTCAAAGAGATTGTAAATCTTTGGTCAAAACAAATATGTCATTTTGTCTTCAAATAATATCTACTTCAGAGGGGGACTTGCAACATTGGTGATAATATGAATAGCTTGTCTATTCTGTAAGAGCTTTATAGCCAAAGTCAATAGTTAGAAGTTAAATGACCATCTGGGAACATTAAGCCATATTTGTTTTTACCCACTGAGAGGCAAAGTACAATGTTCAAATATGTAGAGAAAACTTGGAACAGCTCGTGGTTCAAAGACATATTTTACCCAGCCATGTTCAAACAAAAAACTCTTTCGAGGGACAATAAGATTTTCATCAAAGGTCAAGACCCTATAAATAGTTCTATGGGGATCACTTGGTCTAACATTACTGGGACCACAGTTTGATGGATAAGGGCATTGGATCAGAGCTCCCTATGTATGACATCTGAAAACAATTACAAGTTTCTCTGGATTTTTATGGTATCTGTACACATTTTATTATTTGATTTGGTTAGAAAACTTTACTTGCCTCCCATACCCTTCACACTTTGGAACATTTATGGATACCAAGAGTACTACATCAATCTTTAGAAACAAAACCCCTAAAACTCCATTTAGTCTACCATAATTAATGTCATTGCTAAAAGCTAGTTAAAGTACATATTTTCCCTTAATTCATTTCTATTTTATATAGTTAATTTTTGAAATTTTCAAAATGGATCTTCACTAAATTTTACTAACTCAGATGATGTCCCTTTGAAAAAAGTAGACACTATGGTCATGGCTTTTTGCTCCTTTTTTAAAAATCAGTTTAGTCAACTGTTCTAGCATGCAAATCTGTTTAATTAAAGATGGCTAACTCTGAACAATGGGTTGCTTATAAGGACCAAAGTTGTTATGTTTTTCATACCTTCAACTGCATAAGCCTTTGCTTGTGCTTTTCATATTCTTCAATTCTGAAAATTACAAAAATTTATGCATTATATAAAGTGCTCATTAAGGAATAATGATATAAACAGTGTGAACAAAAGTGACACCAAACCTACTGGTAATGAACATTTATCATCTATAAAATCCGATCTCTCACCATTCAATATAAATTACCGATTCAAAATGTAACACTAAATTTGAATTTTTTTAAAAATTTATCATGCCAAAAATATCAATTGTTGTGATAGAATTATGCTGAATAATGGATGTCACTGCAGAATATAAAATTACAAACTGCTGCAAAATAAAACGTAAACCTACCTAGTTTTTCGGGCCAAAAGTGAATTTGGAGAAACCTTCTGAGGAACCACATTAAATGGATTTACAATACCATCCAAGGAATTTCCTGCAAGATATACAAAACATGCCAATTAATGATTCACCCAAATCTGCACAAACTTGAATATTTTTTTTAGTTTGTCAATAAAAACAAACTGCATATATCTGTCCTGTGTCATGAACCCCTCTATTTAATTCTAATGAAATGTTTGATGCCTTTGTTTGATAAAGGGTTTAAACATTTAATGGAGGCAGATTCTGCAATGATAAGCCTCAAATCCAACTATTTATAATGTGTAAGACTTTAAACTCTGGACAATGAAAATTGATAAATTGTGATGAAACAACATCGAAGCGTAAATTTATATCATGTTAGCAACTGAAAATCATTAAGGCATTCATTTACCTGATAAATGATTTGAAAATTACTTAAGAATGAATGTCTATATAAACAAAATTTATTTTTTGAAGAAAAATCTTTTTAATTTTTAATTTTGACATATTTAATAAATTCTAATTGATGTTTTTTTTTTCTAAATTTACAGAAAACCGGTACATATTTTTTATGATGTAAAAAAATCCATTTAGTGCCAAAGTAAAAAGTTTGATAGCTTATCCACTATAAATATTTTTTTCTACTTACAAAAAAATCAATAATCACAAAAAACCAAAGGATAAATTCTTACCAAATTTTCATAAAACTGAATTCTAATAATGATCCCACTAAACCTTGAGTTACTTTTATCTAGTGAAAATCTATAACCCCCTGAAAGTATTGATTATGAATTTCCATTCATTGGATTAATTTGTCAATACGTTTACATCAAGCTAGACATAACCAATAATGCTGTCAAAGTGATTAGTTAGATAACTTATAGGGCCTGCTTCTCTCTTCATTTACCATTTTATGGCATTACAATGAATAAAGTACCAAGGATTTCCTTAAACATTATTTGTTGTACATATGTATGTGTGATTGTATTGATTCAAGGAGTTTTCTAATAATCAATATACCCTGGTACATGTAGCTTGAATGTTTTGTCCATGTTTATACATTCAAATCAATATCAACTCTTTTTGAAAATAATTATTATATTTGAAGTAAAAGTTTTAGAATTTTAGTTTTTTAAAAATGTGTAAGGGTTTGAAGACAATTTAAACTGAGATAAACTTATTTTAAATTTCCCCCAAATTCACTTCATATTCCGCATTTGTTTCTCTTATATTGGTGTATATACTACAAGTGTATATGCATATGTGTACGTCTGAGTTGTAACTTCACAATGACAAAATGTTAGAGAGAACATTTAAAATGGTTTAAAAATGCAAGTTTTATATCTTTCTTTTTTCTTTTTGGCACCTGAGTGTAACTTTTTGCACTGTGAAACACAGAAAAAAAAGCAATGACATTAATTAGCAATTTGGTAGAATTTATAAGAAATCTGATAAAATATAAAGGTTCCTGCAGTCTGATTAAAATCAAAGTTTATTCCATTAACTGCTTTATTCTGATGGACACTTGACAAATATAATAAATGAGCTAGTGAAAAGTGAGATTTTAATCAGACTGAGGTCAGAGCAACACATATAGACTTTATTGACAGAAATAATAACTAACCACTTTTTAAATATCTAAGGAGGTGGCAGGCAACAAGCCATTCATCACTGCTCAACTGTCCATCTCTATTTAGGTCACTCCAATCCCAAACCGAGGCCAGCTTCTCCGATTCCAGCTTAGACTCCTTGAAAATTTCAACTGCATCTTCACCTGTTATTGAAGAAAATAACCATATTATTTAATTTCCTTTTTAAGAATCAAGAAGATGGTATACTACAAATCATTAAATTTTCTATTTTTGAGAGATGTGCATTTGCCTCCAATAAGCATGCATGGGTTTTATTAAATGGCCAAATTATTTTTTCTATCTACTATTGAAACTTGATTTTCACAATGTTTAAAATTTTATGATCTCCAGATCATTAATTTTTCTTCTATCGTTGGAATTTGACATCTAGGGGAAAATTTAAACTCCTAAGAGTAGGGTTCTTAAAGACTATGTGTCTACTTTACACAGTCATTCATGGCTTATGTGTAGGATGATGTTTTAATTCAATATTGAACCAACTTAGATATTCTCACTCATGGATTTGTCAAAATATTTTTAGACAAAGAAAAGTAATCACACAATGAAGTGTAAATACATCAAATTACTAGTACAAGAAAATATCTCCTTAGGAAATATTATTCAACACATACAATTTCACACTAGTCTATGTTTAAAGCTTAATTGACTTAAAGTGTTAAATGCTTGCTTATCGTGAATTTTTGGATGTCTAGACCATTTTATTACCTCCAGACAATAACTGTTAAGTTATCCGATAGACCACACTATTAAGGGTTAAGATAGAAGTATCTTCTTTTGGGGATTTTTGAAGATTAATACTCTCAATTGCTTTTTATAAAAAGCATGATTGGAGGGTTCATGGTAATTCTTTTTTTTTTCTGGTAGTGTTTTTCTTAATTACTTTTTCTCTTTTTTTTTTTGTTATATATGGTGGCCAATGACTAGTTCTGCAAAGGGTCTAAAAAAGATAATGGATTGTCTTCCAAAAAGAGGATAATTTACTAAACTTTCAATCTTCTATTAAGAATTATTATAATGAAAGAAAAAGTGAGCTAGCTCACATACCCCACGCTCCCCCATAACTTGACGGTGAAACACATTTAATGAAAGGCACAGCGGTTTATGAGGAATTGCGCTGACAAACTGTTCATCTCTATATTCAAGGTGTGGCCAAATGCCTAGTGAAAAGTGCGGAAATTCCCGAAAAAATAAAGGAATCGGAATTTCCTTGTAATATGCACATCTACCTATTGTGTCCTAAATATCTGCAAAGTTTGACGAAATTCTGCGCAGCGGTTTATGAGGAGTTGCACTGATAAACTGTTCATCTCTATATTCAAGGTATGGCCAAATGCCTTAGTTAAAAGTTCGGAAATTCCCGGAAAAATAAAGGAATCGGAATTACCTGGTAATATGCACATCTACACATTGTGTCCTAAATATCTGCAAAGTTTGACGAAATTCTGTGCAGCGGTTTATGAGGAGTTGCGCTGACAAACTGTTCATCTCTATATTCAAGGTATGGCCAAATGTCTAAGTTAAAAGTGCGGAAATTCCCGTAAAAAATAAAGGAATCGGAATTTCCTGGTAATATGCACATCTACACATTGTGTTCTAAATACCTGCAAAGTTTGACGAAATTCTGTGCAGCCGTTTATGAGGAGTTGTGCTGACAAACTGTTCATCTCTATATTCAAGGTATGGACAAATGTCTAAGTTAAAAGTCTTTAAATTTGGTAATGGAATCGGAATTTCCTGGTAATATGCACATCTACATATTGTGTCCTGTATATCTGCAAAGTTTGACGAAATTCTGCGCAGCGGTTTATGAGGAGTTGTGCTGACAAACTGTTCATTTCTATATTCAAGGTATGCCCAAATGCCTAAGTTAAAAAGTGCGGAAATTCCCGGAAAAATAAAGGAATCGGAATTACCTGGTAATATGCACATCTACACATTGTGTCCTAAATATTTGCAAAGTTTGACGAAATTCTGCGCAGCGGTTTATGAGGAGTTGCGCTGACAAACAGTTCATCTCTATATATATGGCCAAATGCCTAAGTTAAAAGTGCTTCCCTTAAAAAATAAAGGAATAATTTCCTGGTAATATGCACATCTACACATTGTGTTCTAAATACCTGCAAAGTTTGACGAAATTCTGTGCAGCGGTTTATGAGGAGTTGTGCTGACAAACTGTTCATCTCTATATTCAAGGTATGGACAAATGTCTAAGTTAAAAGTGCGGAAATTCCCGGAAAAAATAAGGGAATCGGAATTTCCTGGTAATATGCACATCTACATATTGTGTCCTAAATATCTGCAAAGTTTGACGAAATTCTGTGCAGCGGTTTATGAGGAGTTGTGCTGACAAACTGTTCATTTCTATATTCAAGGTATGGCCAAATGCCTAAGTTAAAAAGTGCGGAAATTCCCGCAAAAATAATGGAATCGGAATTTCCTGGTAATATGCACATCTACACATTGTGTCCTAAATACCTGCAAAGTTTTTCTGTGCAGCGGTTTATGAGGAGTTGCGTGACAAATGAAAGAAAAAGTGAGCTAAATACCCCACGCTCCCCCAAAACTTGACGGGGAAACACATAATGAAAGGCACAGTGCACTTTAAATATATAGTATAGATCAAAAAGGGCAGTAATTGCAAAAAAAATCTTTACATCAAAATGTCTTACATATGAGGACATTTTAATGTGGAATGAAGTTTCTAGATAAGTAATGGAATAAAAATTTCTTGGCATTATACAAATCCAAACATTAATTTGAAGTGGTGGTGGGGGGGGGGGGGGGGGGGGGGGGGGGAGAAATTTTCTTGAATAATAGGCAAAACTCTTTGGGATATAAGAAACTATGAACAACAGTTTAAGAGGAGTGGTGCTAACAAACTGTTCATCTCTATATTCTAAATATGGCCAAAAAGTCTAAGTTGGAAAGTGTGGAAATTCCTGGAAAAATAAAGGAATCGGAATTTCCTGGTAATATGTACATCAACATATTGTGTCCTAAATATCGACAAAGTTTGACGAAATTCTGTGCAGCGGTTTATGAGGAGTTGCGCTGACAAACTGTTCATCTCTATGTTCAAGGTATGGCCAAATGCCTAAGTTATATGCAGCGGTTTATGAGGAGTTGCGCTGACAAACTGTTCATCTCTATGTTCAAGGTATGGCCAAATGCCTAAGTTAAAAAGTGCTACATTCTAACGGAATCGAATTTCCTGGTAATATGCACATCTCTCATTGTGTCCTAAGTACCTGCAAAGTTTGACGAAATTCTGTGCAGCGGTTTATGAGGAGTTGCGCTGACAATCTGTTCATCTGTATATTCAAGGTATGGCCAAATGCCTAAGTTAAAAAGTGAGGAAATTCCTGGAAAAATAACGGAATCGGAATTTCCTGGTAATATGCATATCTACACATTGTGTCCTAAATACCTGCAAAGTTTGACGAAATTCTGTGCAGCGGTTTATGAGGAGTTGCGCTGACAAACTGTTCATCTCTATATTCAAGGTATGGCCAAATGCCTAAGTTAAAAAGTGCGGAAATTCAGAAATAATGGAATGGAATTTCCTAGTAATATGCACATCTACACATTGTGTCCTAAATACCTGCAAAGTTTGACGAAATTCTGTCCAGCGGTTTATGAGGAGTTGCGCTGACAAAAAAAAGAGGACTGACTGACGGACTGACTGACTGACTGACCGACTGACTGACTGACTGACTGACTGACGGACGGGTCAAAAACATTATACCTCCCGCAACTAGTTGATTAAAAAGAGGACTGACTGACAGACTTTGATGACTAATTTCCATTTCTTATCAGTCAAAAACATTATACCTCCCGCAACTAGTTGCGTGGGGTATAAATATCCATAAATTTCACAATGATTGCAATTCATAGGACTACAACAATTATTAAGGTAACCCTTTTTTTTTCAACCTTTGACCTTACCAGTAATAAACCCCTTTCCTGATTGGTCATATTTCTGGAACACTTTGTTGTACGCCTCCTTTTCCGAGGCTGAGGGGACCTCAACTGGCACCTCAGCTTGTTCTGTGACAGTGACGTTCTCTGGTAAAACTTTTGGAACCAGTCTTCCTCTGAGAACTCCATTGATGAGATGCACAGCTACCATGAACTCACCAACATTTAAAAGGTTGTCATTATTGACGTCTGCTAGATTCCTGACAAAGAAAAAAGAGAGTTATTTCCCTTTGACCATTAAAAGATACCTGACTATTAAGCAATTGTAATAATTGATGAATTCTTTAAAATTACACAATTTGTTTCACTCTCTTTTAATAGCAATCTTAAAATATGCCTTTAAATGTTGTGTTGAGTAATTATCTTTTATCTAAGTTTCAAATGTTCACAGTAATTAGATCAAATTCTTTCAGAACAGTTAAAGTTTCTGTGGATAAGACTAGCTCTGTTGACGCGAGGCCAAGAGAAGTCATCCACTTTTGGAAGGATCAGTGAGGGATTGGCAGTTCTACAATAGCCTTCACAGATCCTATTTAAGGTTTAGCAAGGTGGCCCATTCTCCATGAATGAATCCCAATATATATGTCAATACTGCCATTTAAAAACCCTCTACCTTACTAAAATATTTGTATATTTAACGGATATCAGCCTGCAATTTTTACCATTATAAGACTCAAATAGTCAACACTCAGTACAGATTTTAAAGTGAGATAAATGATCAAATATTTAGTAGAACTGTTGATAATACACCTTCAAAAATAAGTGGGTAAACAGTAATTGCTTGTTAGAATTATTTAAAGTTTGCGTGAAGTTGACTAATTATAACAAATATTTAAATCTTGAAATGCAAGATCTTGAGCATCACCACCATGTGAAACTAGAAGTAGGACTTTTCCAAACAACCAGGTTTATATCTCTTGGTACAGTACTGGCATTTTTAGAGAGAAAAGTCTGTGTCAACATTAAACAGATATAAAAAACAGAGGCCACTTGTTCATTGCTAGGTACTGGACAAATACATTAAACAAGAAAACTTTAAAGTTGGTCCATAAAATATCTCACAGGACAGTAATAACTGGATACGTGTCAATAACAGAAATCAATAAAACCTCCTGCAGCAATCTGTCCCCGGAAAACTTCATTCTTTATAAATGAAGAGACTTGTGCAAGAATTGACTTTGAGTATGGTACATAAGTTAGTTTGCAATTCTTCTAATCCTTGTTGCACGGCACTGCATGCTCTAATGTCTTTTTAGAAGACACTGTTAAAGTGGTCCTTTAGTTCAATCATTCCTTAATCACTATATTAACCTTTAAGTGAAGTAATTTTAAAAGTGTCCAGGAAACAAGATGATTGTTTTTCCACAGCAGAATTGCATGGTTATCAATAAAGATTATTAAGACTTTAAGGTTCAATCTTTTTTGCCAGACTTTATATAAAATTGATCTTAATTCTTGTGAAGGTTTCAAAGAATCTGAAAGCAGATAACATCCAAATCTATATAACATGCTATAATATTTTCATTAACATCTCACTCATATACATGTGCAAACAAGAAGGACCCCAGCAACAGTTTGCCACACATCTTCATGATCAACACCTTACTTCAAATACAGCAAGGACAAGGGGACTTTTTACCGAACACAGAAAAACAACAAAAAAGGTTCTGTGAACTTCTATCTATAACAAACTGACATATATTGTGTCATCAATAAGTTCAAATAAAAAGTTAAATGGGTCTTGGGAATAACTGATATAATGAAGTGATTTTTGCAGTTAGTCTATTGATATCACATATAACCGGGTCATTAAATATTACAGAGATATAGGAACCCATTAGTTCAGAAAATTCTCAGGCTCAATACCTTATGCCCTGGTTAAATTTTAATGTGTTTCTTTCAGTAGATATCTATCCTAATGGGGAAATTACTTTCAATCACACACCTTTCTACTTCCAGTGAATCAAGAAGGTCACACACCAAGATGTATGGCCATTTGTTACACACCTGGGTAATGGGTTCATTGTAGAAAAGACTGAATTTTCATGAAAATTAATAAGGCTCTATTTATGAAACGGGCCTTAACATAAGCCTTTTATAGCATAAATTAATCAATTTGGACTAAATCGAGCCATTGACAATTACCTAGACTGAGAAACTAATGGAGAGGCCACAGAGAACTTTCTATATTGAGGTAGCTGCGATGTATGGAGGAATTGACACTTGCGACCCTTTGGCTCTTTATCATTTTCCTTCAGATACTGAACCATAAAGAACAGGAAGTTTCTATGATAAAGGTATCCAAAATCTTTTCTGCCTCAGACCATTAAGTTCCCCCTGCCCAATAAGTCAATTATGTGTGTGTAGATAAAATCTATCAGGACTTTGATTATTAATGGGAAATCTACACTGGTTTCTAATCAATGGCCACATACCTGTGTTATACAGGCAGCTTAACGGTATCGTACATCCTCATAGTGGAGACAGATGACACATCGTCATAAAAAAATCAATTATATACAGGAATATAAACTGTCATGTAAAATACTTAACTAATACTAGCTACTTCATGAAATTTTAAATGTACATGTATGTTACCCTTGATTTCATTGAAAAAAAAATTCCAAAATCATACAACCCAATCTGAAACACTCTCAATGGTAACTGAAGCATCTACCATCATTTTAACCAATTAACCTAATCCACAAAGTATTCTCATTTTGCTGTATTTTTTCATTCAACAACGTCTTAAGGATTAAAGATACATGTATTTACGGAATAACTGTCATTTTTTTTGGGGTTTCATGATGTGATCAATCGTGTAGTTTGCGTGATAATTTGCATAAATGCTGAAGGCAAACGTTTATGCATAAAATTATCACACAAGCCAATCGATTGATCATGATCGTCATGAAACCAAAAATTTGACAGTTATTCCTTAAATTTACTTGCTCTTGATTCCACCAATCCATGTGCTCTAAGCCCCACTTCTGTCTCTAATTGTCCCGCCCCGCATGGGATTTTTTTTAACCTTGCCTATCGATGAACCAGTAGATTTATGTAGAAATAAAGTACATTTACTAATTGTAATTTTATCTTGGACAAAGACATTGGAAATGTTAATATAAGAAAATACAAAGCTTTTAATAAACTGAAGCAATAGATGGGTTAACTGGCCACAAAATCACTACACCAAGAAAATCAGAACCTTTAAGGTGAAAATAAAATCAGGAAATAAAATCAAATCAAATATGGTCTCTTTTTCCACCCAATGCTACTGTCAGAGTTTTAAACAGACATTAACAAAATTTTTTCTTTTCCCTTTTAATTGAGCAAATTGAACAACAGGTGTGGATTCTATATTTGGCCAATACCGATGCAGGTTATTTCATACCCTAGCCTACAGACATTGCGTCCCACTTCCATTGACAAAAAACCTGGATCGATCCACTGGATGACATCTCTGTCAGATAACCTAGTGAACCCAGGAACATCATTCTCTTTCCAATCACTGGGTAAGATTTAAAGTACTCGACAAGTCGGGGTGCAGGTCTGCACCAACAAGGTGTGACAAAAGTTGATAACATCTATACATATTGTATCACACTGTCTAGAGATCTTCTTTAGTTCATCCTTTTATTAAGGCTTTCAATGTAGATAATATAACATTTTTTCCCCTTGATACATTAGACACTTGCTCTAACTGAACACCATTAAGTTACATTGCTGTGTACTCAGAAAGATGGTTATTTGCAAATGAAGGTGATAAATGCCAAATATTATAAAGCTTGATAGATTTGGAAGAAATTGAAAGAATTCAGAGGTTTCCAACAAATAGTTCAATTTCTGGACTTTTGACTTGTGTGTGTGTGTGTGAGGGGGGGGGGGGGCTCAAAAACCAAAGTGTACATGGGCTAAACACAGGGAAAAAACAAACTTGGAATGACCTTATTTCTAGCAAGTCTCAAATTTCTGGTTTGAAACACAGAACCTACAAAAGCATTAAGTGACTCATATACAATAAAATGCTATTTAATGAAAGAGAATTGAGCCTCTTGTGTTAGATGAAAATCTGGTTTTAGCACAGCAAAGTCCTTTTCTTTGGGGTGTTAACATTACCCAAACAAAAAAACACATTGAAGTTGACCACTGATATTATGAATGATTTTGTGACCATTTGAAAACAAATTGTCATAAAGTCTAAAATACAAAATGAGAAACTGAACAAAAGGGTAATAAAAAAATAATGAACACCACATTTCATGTTCAAAATTTTTAACAATAACAGAGACTGATGAATAGCATCAAAATTATTATCTTTTGGTGATATTATATACAGATATATATATATATAGACTGATGTGTATATAAAGGTGTCAAGGAATATCGGCCTCATTACAAAAAACCTATTACCATCTGAAATCTGATTGCTGTCACACTCCATTGTTAAATGTGCCGTGATGTCAATATATTTCATTTTATTACAAATAATTCAGTTATAAATGAACTTTTTTTATAGTTTTTAAGTTTTTATTTTATTTTATTTTTTTGCTCCAAAAAGAATAAGAAACAAGCATCATGATCAACAAAATGATAAATGACCATTGAGAAACAAATGGGGCAAAGTCTTGTGATTTAAATTTTGTTCAATTAAAAAGATAGGTTGGCTGTTTAAATATAAAATCTGTATGTTATATCATATGGAAAAGAGACTTCAAATACAAGGGAAATGATATATTTTATCAAGGTATTGGCTTAATAAAATAGCTTCTTTTTATGGTTTACACTTTTGTAGCTTTTACAGCAATTATGTACTTTTTAAGACACACTTAGTCCTTCAATATGATATCTAAACTGAATATACAGAAGCGCGTCCCATACATGGTAATGATTGTAATGAAAAGACGATAAAACCTTTTTGAAAATTTCCATATTTTAACCAATAATCCCCAAGTTTTCTCCTGGGTGTTAATGTGTGTGTTTTCTATATGTATGTTTGTTTACTACATTTGTATTTTAAAACAAATTGTCATCTAACACTGTGCATTCTTTATGTTTAAAAAACTTGTTTGATTCTTATAACCATGTATATATAAGTATGCTTTTTCATTTATAGCCTATCTTTTACCAATTGTCCTGGAGATAGAGGTTGGCTGTCAAGTTTAAAGATTATATGTTTGTATGTTATGTTACTCAGGTCTTCAAACACATTGTAAGTCAGTTGTCAGTCCCCATGATCCAATATGTGTTTTGTATATAATAAACTTGGTAACTGTAACATTGTTTGAGTTTTATATAAAAAATAATAGTTGCTTATTAAAAATGATATGGTGACATCATCAGCATGAATTAATGACATCATCTATTCCTATTATTAACCCAAACTTGGTGAGGTCACAAGCAGAATCCAATAGACATACAACTTCTTTGCAATAATGAAAAGAGACATTTTAAAAACAAAAGAATATTTTTAAAAATTCATAAAAAGGCTTCATAAAAACTGTAACAAGAACACTCCTATATACACATGAATAGGAATCTTTGGTCTTGATTGGCTTGGTTGAATTGGAATGGACATACAAAATCTCCAAAACTGCTAATCTAAATCGCTAAAACTGGTAACTGTACATGTAATTAAGCTAGACATGTCTATTATATACATACATGCATGCTAACTTTGTCTTTATCTAAAAGGATGCACAGGTAGTCAAAATTTTACTTATTTCCATAACTGATCTCTTGCATTTTATATTCAAAATCTATTTTTGCACAAAATATAAATATTAATCATCGACTTTTATTTAAATTCAAATTCTGAAAGAAATTCCCAACATCTCAACTTCAGTTGAAAGACAGGAGACTTAGAAACACAGTCATGTGAGAAATTTAGTACCGTGAAATTTCGGATGCCACAGTCAACAGAATGTAAAGATGTAAATCTCCGATAGGAATCCCTAATAGCCGAGGGCTGTCCGTAACTTGACACAAATATTTGACATACAAATCATTACTCCTTCAATCTCAATCAATCACAAATCCCCAACTTAAAAAAGACAGATATTTAAACATTGTACTCAATTTACATTTCATCGATACTATTCAGTCTTTTCAGCCCACTAACTGATTAACTCTAATTGATCTTTTTACGAGATTGAATAGGTGTGAATGTTCCTTGTTAGATATTATTGCAGTACAACTAAGACCTGATAACATTCATTCTAACACACAATACAGGACCTATTTAACCTATTTAAAAGAGGACTGAGATACAATTGGGTAGAAGTGTATAATTTAAGTGCTCAAAAACAAAATAAATGTCAATATCGGGATAATTTTATCCATGATTGATTGTTCAAATAAATGTTTACTAAGAAATTTATTTTTATTACACAAAAACAACATTTTATTGTTATCTGAACACATATTTTACTATATTTTACTTTACGAAGGGAAAAACCAAACTGATTATCTGAAATGATAATTTCTTGTGAAAACTTGAGACTAGAATTATATGTCTTTTAAACTAATTTAGCTCCTTTGTCAATAGAATGAAAACATTCAAAAAGTGCCATTAATTTTCTTTTGTTTTATATATTCTAATTTCTTCATAAAGTTTATTGACAAAGTTTTAAAAAACTGATTTATCGTAACAAATTATAACAAACTGGATCCACTAATTTTACAAACAATATTGTCTCGATCGATGTATCTGTAATATCGTAAGCTAGTTTAAAAAATTGAAAATTTTCTCAAGGTTACTTACTGAAACGTTTCTTTTCATATTCTTTATTATATTGGTTAATTTCATACAGCACTTAAAATTCTTATCCATGTATAATGAATGTCAAAGAATCATTAACACAGATATAGAAATAAAAGGGACTGCTGGAAAACAATTCCTGTGTTAATTTTATACGAGGAAAAACAACAGCCTATAATTTGTCTAACCTCTGCCCAATGTCCTGCCCAGGTTTCTCATAAGTGCCACTCATTAATTTCTAATTCATCAAATCATTTTATCCTTAGTTTTCTTTATAAAACCTTGATAATCCTAACCAAACAAAAACACGTCCTCCCGAAACATGACAGTAGAATTAATTGTCGAATAGGTATTTATTATCAAAAAAAATAAAATATTCAAGTACAAAATACAAAAAGTATATATAAACAAATCAAATCTACAAAATAATTGCTTTCTAGTAATCAAGCCTGTAAATTATTTTATTGTACGTTCTACATTAAAAATTCTTTCCTATTTTTATTTTTCATTCAAATGTACATGAATTTTGTTTAATTCATAAAAATAATTATCAGACATGTTCACTGACTTTGAAAAAACTTCTGCAAGGAAATGTCAACATTTTTTATGCACATTAATATTTCTTTAACTGCAAAAAAGGGGAATAAACTGATCAACATGATCAAAAGTGTGCATATGCCTGATTTCTTCCATTCATATTCTAAGATAACTTTTATTCACAGTTTTCTACATAGTAAGTCTGTTTAACGTACCATGAACATGATGTTCAAATACGGGATTATTTGCATACCTGACAGGAAAAACAGAACAAAAGCCTTACAAATAACCTATACAAATTTACTTCTTTACTTTATATACAGGTATTTACTGATAAAAAAATTTAATATGCAGATGGTCCTCTTCCTGACAAGTGTGTGCTAATTCTCGCCGGTGAATGAGGCAGTGGAATTTGTTTTTGATTTACTGCCTGTCTTTTTTTATATACCTCGGTATGATATAATTTTTAGATAGACTACAAAAGACTGACAACAGAAAACTCTCAGATGTCCCTGATAAGGCCCTCGGAGACATAATCATTTTGAAGACAGTCTGCAAGGAGACAAGTCCTGAATCAAAGTATTTCTATCAGGACTTCAACTTGAAAGAGAACTTAAAAATATTTTCCTTTAAAAATATTATAACTTTAGAATTATAAGATGCACTTTAAGAAATACTTAAAGACACTGTAAATACATTTTATTTCACAAGATTAAGATTTTTTTCCCAATCATTATTTCCCTGAGGTAACATTATAATGCTACATTTTTGTCAACCAGATGTTATAAATATTTACAACTTTTCAAGGAAAAAAATATTTGGAGTAAAACCATTCGCATAATGTATGGCACACATTGCATGAATTAAGATTTTTGTCTTAAAATCTGAATCTTTAAAATAGAACAAGGAAGGGAATTATAAAATAAAGAATGTCATGAATCTTTATATATGTTGCCTTGAAAATTCATATATTCTCAGAATATCAGGCACTGGGATTATGATTTTTATTGCAATTCCATTAAAGTCCATAAATATCCATGCAGTTAATATGGACTAGTTCAGTGAAAGCACCAACCAATTAAAATTATGGCAAATGTTAAGGTTTTTAAAGTAGGTCATTCTCTAAGGTCAAAGTGAAAAGGTCAAAATTAATGGTGCCCAAAAGAAGGCCTTATGTCACTAGAATTAAATAAGTGAAATATGACAGCTATAGTACCTAACATTCAATTGTTATGGCAAAAGTGTTTTTAAAGCTCTGAGGTCAAGGTCAAAGGGTCAAATTTATTCAGGTCCCCAAGGAATGTGCTTATGAAGTATGAAAAGTCCTTTCTTCAACCATTCAAAAGTTATTGCCAAAGTTAACCTAGGTCATTTTTTTGTCAAAATTGGGTCAAAATCCAAGGTCAAGGTAAAGAGGTCAAAAGTATTGGTACCCAAGGAGAGGTCTTAATTGTCATTCAAAAATACACATGCAAGATATGAAAGCCATGGGTAATCAAAAGCTATGGTAAAGATTAAACTTTTTGCACACAGACAGAGTAAAAAGAACATGCACATGACTCTATCATTATGGGTGCATGAAAATTCATCTTTGGCAATTTTACTGATAAAGAGCCTCATCATGTTGAATTTATAATGCACAAAACAAAAACTTGGCTACATAGTCTTCCAAGAAATATTTAAGTCCATTCTATGGAACACCATGACTCAATCTGTTTCTACTCAAAAGATTAACATGTTACAAATGAATTAATGCTAATGAGATAGTCACAAAAAATCCCTGCAACAATCAGGCTTGACAAATTCTCCCTGAACTACCACCTAAGTTACAACTTTATTTATAGCCATATATTAATGACATCTCTCTACTTTCATTATTCATGCCAACTGGGATTCTTTGTGCCAAAGGATGACACATTTCATAAATATTTGAATTAAAATTTTCACAAATACATGTACATAAAACAAGCTTTCCCTCTCTCCAGTATAGAATACTGGCATAATTGACATTTCAAATGCTCGTTTATTCCTAAAAGATGCAAGTAAAAGTTCTTAAGATCTGATTAAAAGTTTTAATAGAACATGTAGTTGTACTTTGCATTTTTTCAAAGATACTCATAGGAAAACCCAATGCATTGTCAGTACTTGGTTTTAATTTTTCTAAGCATGACATGTAATAAACAGGTGGCCAAAATTGATCCTCAAGTATCCATATTAAATTATGTTGTATATAGATATAAGAGGCACAGAATTAGGATATCCATGGCATATCCAACATGTAACTCAGTTCTCCTTGGTATGTAATGAGCTTAGAAAGGTCAGGAATACTTTTCATCAAACAAAAATTTGAAAGGGAACATAAAGTCCTACAAAATATTTCATCTTTGAATGAAAAGACAAAAATCTAGCAACCAAAGATGCCTGAGACTTGGTGAATGTCTCGCATTCACACAACCAGTCTCTATGTTACGAGATTACATACAATAAATATTTGCAATGATAGCATGTCAACTGTTGTAAGTAATCGTTACATTCGTTAGGTAGGGCATAGGGGATGTCAAAAATTTTACTTCCCTATCAATACTTTATGAACTCATCTGTATTGTATTTTTTTTTACCTATATATTTCTTATCTATGTACATAAGATAGCATTTCCTTGAAAATGATCAAGTTTTGTACAGAATTTGAAACAAAATGTTATTTCAAAATGAATATTTTTGGTGTGTTCTATTTTTATTAAAGATCATATCCTGTCATAGGCAAAATAGATAATGATCATTTTCCTCTTATTTCACCAGGAGAAAATAAAGTACCAGTATGGTTATATTAATCTTGCCTTACATCTAAAAAGGTCAAATTAAGTCTAGTAAGTCAAAAAAGTACAGTAGCTTTTCTTTTGGTGCAAAACAACAAAGTGCAAGTCTCAGCATTTGATATTACAAGACACCCAACATTTCTTTCTGATAGATTTACTTATTTGTTCAGATCCATAAATCAAACCAGTGGTAGCCATTATGGGTCCCACTTGATCAAAAATTGTAATACTTTGCAGAATTGTACTAACAAACAGGCAAGCAAGGAGGAAACAGTGTAGCAATTGTAAAAACAGACTGGATATTCCAAAGCAAGTAAAAGAGACTTGCAAGTCAAGTAGGCCTCAACACCTCAAATTAACTTCATCTTGGTTTTAGACTAGACATTTCTCTAACCCAATAAAAAATAACTTACCATATCTTGCTGAGCACTGTCAATGGTAGTCTGGAGTGAAGAAAGATGTCTCTGGCCCTCTCCCCTGTAATTATGATTGAACATATAACACAAATTTCTTGTACATTATAGATATGACTTGTAGGTGTTTGACCATCTGTCATTTTTAAGCGAACAAAGCAATATGAATTTCATATGTACACATGTAATGTATACATGTAAAAAATTTGGAGAACAGATTAAAAAATGAACAAGTGTTTATATAAATACTGATGTGTGAAATTGACAAGTTTTGATGACCTTGAGTCCCATACTATCAAAAATGTGCGTGACAATGAAGATACCTACAATATGAAAAAACCAGAAGTCTCTGTCGAGACTGTAGCTCTACTGGTTTGTACTTATAACAAAGGATGAGAAAAGAAGCCATTGCCATCAGACCAAAACTGTAGGAGTAGCATTATAAGGAATTTCAGACATTTCTATTTTTAGTAACAATGGCAACACCGTTCATTGAAATCAAAAACTGATGCACTATTTTATGTATTTTAGTGTAGTCTACTTGTGTTCTAAGTTATACTGAAATCAGACCAAAACTGTAGGAGGAGTAGCATTTTAAAGGAATTTCACAGAAAAATCTATTTTTAGTTTTCATGGCAACACTGTTCATCGAAATCAAAACCGATGCACTATTCTATGTATTTTAGTGTAGTCTACTTGTGTTCTAAGTTAAATTGAAATCAGACCAAAACTGTAGGAGGAGTAGCATTTTAATGGAATTTCACAGAAAAATCTATTTTTAGTTTTCATGGCAACACCGTTCATCGAAATCAAAACCGATGCACTATTCTATGTATTTTAGTGTAGTCTACTTGTGTGCTAAGTTATATTGAAATCAGATCAAAACTGTAGGAGGAGTAACATTTTAAGGGAATTTCACAGAAAATTCTATTTTTTTAGTAACCATGGCATGACCGTTCGGGAGGTCAACATTACCGCTACATTGCCAAAAATTTCAACTCATTACCGCTACATTTTGTCAGATTTTCGACCGATCATTACCGCTACATTTTTCCGGCATAAAACAACTCATTACCGCTACATACTGAATCAGCCAAAAACAACTCATTACCGCTACATATCGATTTAGCCAGGTATAGTTCGGTTTACATGAGTGCTAATCAACAGTTGAACTTTGTTACAAATCGAGGGAATGCCGGCTTACTTATCGATTTTTTTTTATATAAATATAGAAAAAAATAAGACTTTCAAAAACTCAAAATTGTGGAGATGCGTTGAAAAGAGTTGCAAAAGCAGCTGCAAAACAGACCTCGACGAATTATTTGATGATTTTAGCTAAAAAAAAAAACCATCCTGTTCAAAGTCCTACTTTCACCTCCCCGTGGTGAGCAGGAGGAACGGGTCTTATGCATGTACATGTATAGGTTGTACTGTACACGCATAAGTGGCTGGCTAACGAAAGAGGCAATGTAGCGGTAATGTATACTTTTCTATGTAGCGGTAACGTAAGGTGTTTTGTAGCGGTAATGACTATGTAGCGGTAATGAAAATTTTGAAAATGTAGCGGTAATGTTACGCACCCGACCGTTCATCGAAATCAAAACCGATGCACTATTTTATGTATCTTAATGTAGTGTACTTGTGTGCCAAGTTGTACTGAAATAAGATCAAAACTGTAGGAGGAGTAGCATTTAAAAGGAATTTCACAGAATATTCTATTTTTAGTAACCATGGCAACACCGTTCATCGAAATCAAAAACCGATGCACTATTTTATGTATCTTAGTGTAGTCTACTTGTGTGCCAAGTTATATTGAAATCAAACCAAAACTGTAGGAGGAGTAGCAATTGAAAGGAATTTCACAGAAAATTCTATTTTTAGTAACCATGGCAACACCGTTCATCGAAATCAAAACCGATGCTCTATTTTATGTATCTTAGTGTAGTCTACTTGGGTGCCAAGTTATATTGAAATCAGATCAAAACTGTAGAAGGAGTAGCGTTTTAAAGGAATTTCAAAGAAAATTCTATTTTTAGTAACCATGGCAACATCGTTCATTCAAATCAAAAATCTATGCACTATTTTATGTATCTTAGTGTAGTCTACTTGTGTGCCAAGTTATATTGAAATCAAACCAAAACTGTAGGAGGAGTAGCAATTGAAAGGAATTTCACAGAAAATTCTATTTTTAGTAACCATGGCATGACCGTTCATCGAAATCAAAAACCGATGCTCTATTTTATGTATCTTAGTGTAGTCTACGTGTGTGCCAAGTTATATTGAAATCAGACCAAAACTGTAGGAGGAGTAGCGTTTTGAAAAATTGTTTACAGACAGACGGACAGACAGACAGACGGACGGATGCCGGACGCATTACTATCGCATAAGCTCTTCTTGTCTCTGACCAGTAGAGCTAAAAATTCACTATGACCCCTTTTTCAGATGTAAAAAATGCCTAGATTTCAGGGTTGCTTCACAAAAATAAACTTTATACGTGTAGTAGCTATTGACAGTCAGATGAAGAACTGTGAGCTACACATCAATGCCCCAAGACACATTACCTGACAAGTTTTGATAATTTAAAGTCCTACAGTATAAAAAGTTTTGATAATAATCAATTGTAAGTAAGATTAAAATGTAGGTCATTGTGACCTGTTTGGAGTTGTTTCATTTAAATTCTTGATGAAAAATTTAATGATCCTAAACTTCAAAGAGCCCTACCTATGCAGCAAAAAATATTTGACATTAAATGAATGAAGGGGGGAGGGTAATCATCAAGACCTACATTCAGACTGACTGGCCCAAAAATGCACCCACTAATAAAGTTTGGAGATCCAAATTCTTAAATTGTTCAAGAAGAAATTTTGCTAAATTAGATATCTTCAACTCATGTAATTTTATGTATATTTGAATCTATGAACTTGCTTACATGACCTTAACTTTGACTGGGAGTACTTAATATACATAGAAGGCAAACAAAAAATAAACCTTGCTCTTCTAGGTTGGTAAGACAAGTCATTATGTATAATTATGAAGGAAGGCCGCTTGTCCATCTTATATTCAATAACATCTGACACATTATCTTCCTATTAGAAAGATTCATATTTGTTCTTCTGATAAACTTTTATCATGAAAATTGCACAATAAAAATGGCAAAGAGGAACTGAATTAAAGCCTTAACAGGTGTCTAAAGATAAAGATCTGCCTGGTCACTCCTAGCAGTCCCCATTAAACGTACAATCCTAAAAAGTCAACACTGTCTCGGCTGTCAACAGCACACATCACACTACTATAGGGTATCTAAAAGGTTATGAGAGTGCTAACATCTCAGCAAAATAAAATACAGGCTATACTGAGCCATGGGTATCTTGAGCCATTCACTTACATTAATATTACATAATGGTCAGTCTTTAATAGATTTTGGGAATAAATTGATAGCAATCTGTTTTTCTCTGTTCTGAATGTCTTATAAATCGAACTGAGACCTTTTTTGAATGGATCGGTACAATCCCTTGGGTTTTAAACTTCTACAGCCCTCTAAATAATAGAGTTGTCAAAATTACTGTAAAATTACAGTTAATCACTTTGGCCCAAAGAAGGCGTGCATCAGCATGATTTGTATAAGGATAGGGGAACCTTTGGATACCATCAGAGGACAAAAGGTGTTGATCTGTTCAACAGATCAGATGGACTTCTATTTAATGTTTACAATGATCTGGGGAAAAATAAACATTTTTTTAATTGTTAATTTGGAAACACTGAACTCCAATGGTACAATTAATTTTAGCAACCACAAATATATAAATAAAAATAAAAAATTGTTTCCTAAAAATAGAAAGTGAGAGATGGGTGTCTTCTTGCATGGATGTGTGACAAACTCAGGTTTATAATTCTGTAACAGGAATATCACCCAACCATTCTCGTACTAAAAGTGATGAAAATTGTATTTGCTTGGCAATATGAACATAACACTGAGGCAAGCCTGTACATCATGTTTATACAAATATAGAGTAACATGTTGTAGGCATATCCTGGGGGGTCAGGCTTTCACACCTAGCAGGATGAGGAAGTGTACCGTTACATCCCTATTGCGATAGCATTTCTTAATTGTGAATCTTTTTTTTCTTTTTACCAAGACTCCCAGTTAATTTGAATTTTTAATAATCTGTACTTAGCAATCATTTTGAAAGTTTTATTTTTTTTTTCAAATTTGTACAGAGTAGAAGCAAATATCAATTTATAATTTACAGTAGAACATGATAATGACATTTTTAAATATTGAAATGATCAATTTTATAAAAAGGTACATGTACGTGCCCCAATTTCCTTCATGTTAATTTATCTCATAGTCTCATACATTCCTGAAATCAACCCAAAAATATTTTAAATGTGCCTAATGATATAATATTTCATTTCTGACTTGTTGCGTGAACTAGTGTACATTCAAATTGGAGTTGGTGATTAAATTAAACATTTTTTATAAAAGATTTTTTTTTAATTCCAAATGAAGTCCAAAGAGTATGTATTACCACCCAAATTATGCTCAGTTGCAAAACAGAGCATATTTCCATGATAAGTTCCTGAGTTTATTAACCATGGTAACAGATGCAATAAAGAAGCACAGGTAATTTATCATGTCAATGCATAATCTGCACAGATGTGACTGCATGCAATAAAACATGCACACATAGGGTAGGGTGGTGTAATTTCGACCGGTTATTTTTTTGTACTTAAGATTTGTTAAAGTATGTCACTGTAATGTTATGCTACAACTTTTACTGGATCCTTTTACCTTCGAAATACTTTTAATCTTTCAGATTACATTGATTTTTCATATATTTTTGGTCATTCTATGAAATAAATGCGTTCGATTTACAAGATATGTGTGTTGGGTAATTTCCACCGCACACGGGGTATTTTCGACCGATGGGGCCAATACAAAGGACATAATTAGCATCAGCTCTAATTTAGTTGATAAAATATGAATTTTAATTTTTCTGCTGTATAGCATAAAAGATCAAGTAAAAATACTGACCAAAAAAATGACAATTTTCAAAATGTACCTAATTTGAAGACATCGAGTGCACCAGATATCTATGGCGCCGATTTGCCAATTGGTTAATGTATGCTACAAATGTACATGTGCAGGCATCTAAACCACATGTAAATAAAACAAATGATTTTTCACTATTGTTGTACTAGTTTCTACCAGGTATTAATGTATATAATACGTATTCTATTATTTTTTCCGGACTATCATGAATTCTTTCTGGTGACAGATTAGTAAATTATGTCATTTTACATTGGTCGAAGTTACCCAGTGACGCCGTATTCATGTAGGGATAACTTTGGCCGATTTCTGTTAAGCTGATTTGCAATTTAATTTGTAAAAAACTAAATACTATAAATTATAAGGGTATTAATTTCATTTTCAAAATAATATTTGATAAATGTCACGCCAGGGATATCCATTGATTGTCTTTCCATACAAGATATTTCTGAGGTGATAGTTCACCGTAGTGGCAAAAAATATACTCGTCAGTAATTTTTCGGGTGATAAAGCCTATTCTTTGATGTAATTTTCCAATAATGATCTTAATAACGCTCATGGAAATAAAATTATTTTGGACACAATATATTCAAAATATGTTTTCTTTCTGCATACTACAAATGTACATACACAATTATACGTCATAAACAAAATATAATAAGATATTTATGAACTGTCGAAATTAACCAGGTGGTCGAAATTACACCACCCTACCCTAAAACCAACTGAGTTGCAATTGATCCTCTATAAAAAATAATAAATATCTGAATTAATATTGACATTAAATTTAGTTAATGATGACCTTTTCTTTATTTTTATTAAATCTCCAAACTTTTATGAAACATAGTCAGACAGTTCCATGCATACTGCTGATGGTGTATACACTGTAATTCTTCATCAAAGTTAAAGAATGCAGAAAAAAGTCTTGTGTCCCTATACACCACTAAAATTTGTTCAACCAACACCAAGTCTAAAATTACTGCTCCTTTTGTTAAGCTCTTAATTATTCATTGTTAACATTTACTTATGTTACTATAGGCACTTAATTATTAATTACAACTTTTATTAATGTTACTCTTACTCCATAACAGCAGTAATTTTCAGAGGCCATTCATCACAATGTGTATGTAATGAACTTGCATTATATAATACATATACCTACATAATAGGCATTAATATACTAACATGTATTTAATATTTAATTTTCAAAAACTCATATTTCTAATTCTGTTAACGAACCTTCCAACGAAAGCGTGTAGTACATAGAATTATCTGATATGTTAGCTAGTATTTTGACAAAGTTTGGTTCCAAAGAACAATAGGTAAAGGGGCCACTGCAAGTTATGGTAACTATAAGAATTCAGTTCCTTGACCCCTCCCTACTCTATGTAGTTTTTTTACCTGTGAGGTGCCCATTCAGTGGACCCTGGCTGTAGAACAGGATAGCATGCTGGATCAGTTCTGAGGGGGTTATGTCTGGCCACACCTCAACCTCTGATGAAAAAAATATATATGTTAGCATTTTTATATTGTCTTAATTCAATATTGTTACATATATTACACAGAAAATCAGTCCAAAAAATCAAATATTGAGAGGTGCAATCCAACAATTTTTATATACCCTCCCAGACCTACCCCCACCCCATCCACACACATCCTATTATACACACACACACATCTTTTCAAAAACCTGATGATTGGTACTGTTACTTTATAGATTTTTTCCAAATTTAAATTAGTTCTGATGCAAATAAGTTATGAATTTCATTTTTTTTTCTTGCTTGAAATAATCTGAATAAGGTATATTTCATGGTGGTAATTAAGTAAGTTGAGCTGAACTGTGATTATGTGTTTCTTGATCCATTCATTTTACTAGCTTTGTCCATGTACATATTGATTTTTTTGTGACAGTCATGTTATAGAGAATTATAATCATAAAGCAAAAATCGACCAACATCTGAATAAATCTGTTCCTTTAATAGAAAGACATATTTCATTACTGCTCTGTTCACACCTATTGAATTTAACCTGAAAGACCTGTGTACATGTAGACCCCCCCCTCCCCCTGGTACCCTTGGCCCAAAAGACACCCATCTTTAACTGCATATTTAATGGAAATTTTTGACAGTTTATAATATGATATTTGACAAAATATTGCTCACTGTCTCCTTGTAAACAAATTTTAATTAACAGAGATGAAATTATAAACCCCAAACCTTCAGTTCTTATACTACAAGGTGCTTGCTAATACTAGTATTTTTTGCCTTTACAAATAAACTGCTCCCTTAAAAATACGATTTTCTTTCCATCACAATCATAGCTTTGTACTGAAAGAGTATGGAACTTCAGTGCGCATATATAATACCTTGATTTACGGTGAGAAATCACTTTTTTTACGCTGGGTATTTTGAATAAATTAACATTACAATAAACAGGTTTAACAAGACCTATTTCACAATTTTCAGTTGTCAATTTCAGTTTCTACGGTTTATTTTAGTTGTAAATTATCAACTTGTCAACCGGTGGTGTCCGATGTTTACAAGAACCGTGTCACGTACATATGCTACCCGGAAAATCCCGACCCAGGTTAATCATATCACTTTCTCCTCCCAATGAAATAAAATTAAAACGCAAACTTACCCGATTCCTTTTGGTCCATGCCCTTACAAAATCTTTCATTCACAACACAGGGTAAAAATCCAGAAAGTTAAAAATTAATCCATTGCAGAGACACTGCTTATACCAAAACACGTTTACCTGTGTAGTAAATCCATTCATAACATAACCTTTTTTCGAGTTTATCCAAGCATGGTCAAATCGTCGCGCACATCCAAGTGTGTAATTCTTCAGTGCGCCACCTCGAGAGAGTGTGAAGGGAAAACCCGATTTCACAGCTGACACACATGTGTTAAATATGTTTTGTTTACAAACTTTTTATCCCACTGTAAATAGTAAATATTTAAATTACACCCAACGTTTTTCACTTTTCGAAATTCAGTGTGACTGCACTAATATTTATCCCCGATAAATTGTTTGCGCTTTATTATTATATAATTATCTACATTTAATTATCAAAAGAAGATCGGTAAAATTTTAATTTTACCGCGCCTCGAGCTGAAGCGATGTGTTAATGATCTATTTTGATGGCCCCGTAGTTTATTTTCAATGCGATATGGTATCTTTGTTGCTAGCGGCCATTAATAGCAAACTAATAAAATGACCTAGTGAATTTCCACCACAAATTTGTTAATATGTAAACAAACATTTTTTCCAGACAAAAATTTTCTTACGAATTTTTTTTTTTTCAACGGACAATAAAGTAAAACAAGCAATTAATCTGTTTGTATAAAATTCACTTTATTACAAACCAGGTAGCCCATCTCTAAGGAACATTGTAGTTAATTATTGTGAAGAACTTAACAAGGGTGTCCAAAATTTGATAATTAACATAATTATAAATACATTTTTTGTACATAAATCAATGCAAAAAATATTCTGATGTTGGACTGTATGCCACACACTATTCCTTAATCATGCAGAAAATCAGCTATATTTTATTTTTTAATCCATGTGTATTCACTAGCTATGTAATTGACCAAGATAAATTCACAGAAAATTATATTTAAACTTTGTCATAGTCACTACAAATGCAAAAATTTAATAACATAATATGTAGTATCAATATAAGTCAATTCTTAATATCTCAAACTCAGTTGGACCCAGTAGAAAAAAAGGAAATATCTGAAGATTTTGAGATTAAAATATATACAGGAAAAAAATAATTGGGACTTCCAACTCACTTTGACACTTTGATTGAAAATACATATATATATTAGTTCAATCTTTTGTTATATTTAGATTTTACCTATAACAAATACATAATTAAGGCAGCTGATTCAATCTAAGAGCTTAGCTAAATCATCCATTGTCCTTCGTATCATTTCAATAAACATGCAAGACTTCCATGCAGTATTTCCCTACGGTTCGAGGGCGTGGAATGGCAAACTGTCTTTTCAGCTGTGAGAGTAGGACGTCCAAAGTCAGGAACGCCGCAAAGTATTCCCTCTACAAATAAAACATACAAGGACTGAGGAAGAAATAATAAATGTTAAGTTTTAGGCTGTTTACGGAACAGTGGGGTAGAAGGAATTTCCTTGTGTTATCGACAAGTCAAGTACTTTTCTAGGAAGTTACTAGAGAATTTTTAAGTGCATAAATGTGCCAAAAAGGACCTTAATCACTTCCCTAAAGTATTAACTACTGTAAGAGGTGGATTGGAAGGGGAGAACTAGGAATATTTATTGTAATTTGAGAGATTAGTGAATCATATGATATAAGATAGTATACCACATCTCCCTTGTTTTAGAGCAAGATGAAAATATGAAATCATCATCAGAAGACAAAACTCATGTATTTAGCTCTTAATCATTTTACATAATTTTTTGGCCTTTTTTTCAGAGAAAATCTATCATTTGATATGTGGCAAACCTCCTTAAAACCAATATATATGCAAACCTGGAGAGACAAATGGACGCACAGATGGGAAAAAATAATTAGTGCTATTCAAGAATTAATGCTAGATAAATCCAAATAAACACAAGTTTATTGATTTTTTTCATTCTATTTATTGTCTTCACTCTGTACCACTGGTATAAGAGGCTGAGATGGATTCATGGCATTTAAACATCAAACTTAAAAAAAAAAGCTTCTGAAATAGTTGACACAAATTATATCATGCCAACATGTATATATGCACAAGAGCAAGGTTTTAGTATAGCCTAAAGATATAATGACATTATATATGATATTACCATTATTCAGCAAGTAGAAAACCCTAATGATTTTCTGTCTTCATCAGAGATATGTACCTGCTTCTCCACAGTGCTATGAAGGCTGATCAACACATGGTGGGAATCAGGGGAGATAACCAGCTGCTGGTAATGGGCATCAATCAGCACACAGACAAAGTTCACAATCTGTGATATGAAGAGAAGAATGTGATGAAGTACGACACCAGGAACACACAAATACACACACTTTAAAATAGGGCACCTCCCAACCAGCATAAAATCAAACTTTACCATGGGCACATACCAAGATGGAAAGAAAATGTATTTTCCCTAAGACTGAATTATTCTGAATTATTTTATTTTCATTGTTTAAGCATGAAATGTGTCAGCCAGCTCATAAAATTAACCAACAGGCACCTAAGATTACTTTATTTTTCATAAATGAAAAAAATCAACCCCATACCTATTAAGAAAAAAGGTTCATTTTTAAAAGGGCCACAATTAACATACACTATGTACATGAAATAGAGGGTATTTGTAAAACATATTAACATGTGCTGTAAGTTGTAGAGTAAGGAGTTGGTTCTCATGTTGTGGGCTGGAATGCAACTGTGGAACGTGGAGACAGGTCATTTATATGAGACCATATAAACTGTGGTCTTGTGTTGCAGTGGGTGCTGGCACAAAAATAGACCCCCACTGCTCAAAGTCTGAGAACAGGTCTAAATTTGCAGGCCTTGACTGGCAAGTGGTAGCATCCCCATATGAGTGAAAAAATTCTCAAAGGTATATTAAACAAAGATATCAATGCAAGACATAACAGAAAAGGGTCAATGCTTAACTTAAAACAAGAGGCCCACGGGCCTTATAGGTCACCTGAGTATCGTGTAACAACTTTCAAACAAATAACTTTGGTTCGTGTTTTAAACAAGAGGCCATGAAATTTACAATTCATAATTTTGAAAGAGGCACCATTGCTTATCATAATTATAAATTTAGCATGCTTACTCTATTAATTAATACCCAGAGGTTGATCAGAGTAACAAAGAGAAAATGCACTTCCACTTTATAACCAGTTTTGCACCTCACCCCAAAGGAACCACGGACCCTGGGGCCATATATTTCAAAATTTTGCAAATTTTATCATAAAATGGTTGATTAATACCAAAGAGCAGATTTCAAAGCATTAATTTATTTTCAGACTACGTAACACCCCCGCCCCGCCCCAGGGATGGGGGGGCATAAAAAAATAATCATTTTGCTAGATGCACCTTTCTTCATCATAAATACTGTATATATACTTGGATAATTGGCATAAAACCCAGGAGCAAAGGAAAAGATTTTCAAAGAATTAATGTATTTTCACTATATAATCTATATAGCCTCTCCCTAGCACTGGAACCCCTGATCCTGGGGCCATAAAATTCAAAATTTTGGAAGAGGCACTCTTGCTCATCATAGCTATGTGCTTAGTTAGTTAATTTAATACCCAGAAGCGGAGAAGAAGATTTTCAAAGAATAAATGCATTTTCACTATATAATCAATAGAGTCCCACCCTAACACCAGAACCCCTGACCCCGGGGTCATAAAATTACAATATTGGAAGAGGCACTCTTGCTCATCATAACTAAGTACTTAGTTAGTTAATTTAATACCCAGAAGCGGAGAAGAAGATTTTCAAAGAATAAATGCATTTTCACTATATAATCAATAGAGCCCCGCCCAAACACCAGAACCCCTGACCCTGGGGCCATAAAATTCACAGTTTTGGAAGAGGCACTCTTGCTCATCATAACTATGTACGAAGTTAGTTTATTTAATACCCAGGAGCAGAGAAGAAGATTTTTAAAGAAATAATGCATTTTCACTATATAATCTATATAGCCCCGCCCTAGCATTAGAACCCCTGACCCTGGGGCCATGAATTTCACAATTTTGGTAGAGGACTCAATGCTCAATACATTCATGCCGACAGTTTGCCTGCTTGATGTCCAGGAGTAAAGGAGAAGATTTTTAAAGATTGCAATAATTTTGGTGGTTTTGGCCCCATCCCCCAGGCCCCAGGGGGGCAGGGACCATGAAATTCACAATTTATGTTCCCCTTCACCCATAGATGCTGTATACCAAATTTGGTTGAAATTGGTTCAGTGGTTTCAGAGAAGAAGCTGAAAATGTTCAAATGTTAACACATGACAAACGACGGACGACGACGGACGAAAACAGATAGCAATAGGTCACCTGAGTTACTCAGGTGACCTAACAACTCTAAAGTATTTCATCAAATATGATGATATGGTAATAAGTATCAACATTTGTTTTGTGACATTGTCTATTTTATAATAAATTGATAAGATATACATGTATTTGCACAATGATACCCCCTTATTAACACAATATACTAAAAATACCTGTGTAAGATCTGGTGCTGCATTGCTGTTTGTTTCCCGGTTATTGAGCAAGTAGCACAAATACTCCAGCAACATCTACGAAGAAAACATAATACATGTACACCAAAGGTTTAACACAACCCTTAAACTCAATTTCTCTTTAACATATCTGCATGGATGGCAAAAATCTTACCAGAACATTTTGGAAGGTAACATGATGGAGACACTCAATGATGAAAATATCATTGTAGGACTTTTTAACGATCTTATTTCTATAGAACAATTAAGGGGAAAAAATGTAAATTAATAACATCAACAGAATAATTTGTACAAAACCATGATTTATATACAAATATACCGATTTCTTTTGAGCCACTATTATGCATAATATACTTGTTACTTGTGATGATGCCATTGTTTAGGATCTGGGAAAAAGACTGAAAATGTATAACTCAAAAGGAAAAAGGAAGATATTAAATCATTTTAATTATAATAATTCTAAATACCAAGAAGCTGGATCCTCATATATTACTTTTGAGACTTTTTTAAGGAGAACATGTTCAAAATTATGTAATAGGCATCCAAGTTTACAGCAGAGTAACCCTCTACAGAAGGAGTGACACCCCCATAACCTGTAGTTGACATGGATACTAATATCCTTCCAAAGTATTCATTTCATTTTGTTTATTATGTTAGGAAGGATACATGATGTGACCTTTGCCCTCTGATAAGGACTGGCTGCTTTTGCTGGTTCCTGAGTATCCATCTAATTTTACTGCCTCTGAAACCTTTGCATCATCAGCACTGAAAATAAAAACATCTTTAAGATTTCTGTGGCATCCTCATAGAATAGATAAAGGATATTTATAATTTAAAACTATCAACATTACTTCAAACAAAACCTCATTGCAACACACCATAAACTAACCTGAGAACAAAATTTGTGAACACACAGAGAGATTCTTCCGGAATATCTTCTACAGAATTCAGACATTGTAAAAGCAGAGTCAAGTCCCCATGTTTCACTAGGCCCTCTGCTATGTCTTTAATGCATCTGAAAATATTAATCTTCTGTCAGATCATTGAAGATAGAATATTTCAAACAAGTCTCTGTTTTAGAGGTTGATCCTGCATACATAATTGACATACTGGGTGCCAGTTTCTAGTATTTTATGTACTGTAAGTCAGTCTTTTTTTCCCTTTCATTTAGTGTAACTGACTGCTCATGAAAATTTTATTCTTGCAAATATTTGCATTATGAAAGATTATCAAGATAAATATTAAATGAAATTTACAAAATAACTGTCTTACTTAAAAATATCAAACAATTGTATCATGATAATTACATGTATTTGACATTTGGAGCTCTACAATACTTTGAGTATTCGGAACTTGTGTGACATATGTACTAACCTACTGGGCACCAGTCTGTGAAGGAGGAGCTGTTCTAGAATGTTGTGAGGCCAGAACTTGTGTGACATATGTACTAACCTACTGGGCACCAGTCTGTGTGTGAGGAGCTGTTCTAGAATGTTGTGAGGCCAGAACTTGTGTGACATATGTACTAACCTACTGGGCAACAGTCTGTGAATAAGAAGCTGTTCTAAAATGCTGTGAGGCCAGAACTTCTCATCAGACACACATCTCTGGACAAGCTGCTCCATAGTGGAAGTCTCACTGATCACACTGCTGGCATCATCCCCGTGACTTTTCAGAAGGTTTGAAAATTTCTTCTCAAATTCCTTCTGTGTCTGAATTTTTTTAAAAAAACTTGTCTTTCATTAGTGCATAGTTTCAGTCATCATATTTAAAAATTACTGAAAAATTATGTATTTCTAAAAAAAATCAATTGCTTAATATGGGTTTTTGGGTGATGTCTCTTTTTTCTATTGAGTAAAAAATGATAATAGGTTAGTTACCGGTAATTGATTTACCTTGCAAGTGCATATATTTTGCAACTCTGAAAACAGTTTGTTAGCTTCAGTGTTTGGTGAGGGTGACTTCTGAAAAGATATCATAAGAATTATAAAAGAAGGGTATGAATGTTGTAATGATATTCTGTAAACCAACTTTTTTTTGCGAAGACTTTATTTCGCGATTAACCAGGGATAAATTAGTTCGCAACAATTAATTTTCGTGATCAAACCTTTTTGCATCTTCTTTTCATAGACCAATATACTATAAGGACCGGTTCATGGCAAGAAATATTCGCGATGACCATGCTCTCGCGAACTTCGCGAAAATTTCTCGCACACGAATAAAAGTTGGTTTACAGTATGTATAGCTTTGGATCTAACACATATCAAAATATTTTGAAATAAGAAAAATCCCATGATTATTAATATAAATAAGTTCATTTAAAGCAGTCTTATTTTTGTTTTTCTCAGTATATATGAATCTGAACCTACCGATTTAGACCAGGTCAAAGGTCCAGGGGAAGCTGGGTCATGTTGAATATGCACATCGACCTTTTGGTGACCTAAGATACTAGATAATGTGGAAGGATGACAGGAGTAGGAATACATATACAGGGTCCTGTGGCACAGCACAAAGAGATGTTCGTGTAGAACAAACAGCTGAAAATGTATACAAATATAATCACATAACTTTATTTTTCTGATACATATCTTTATTTCTATTTGTTGGATAATTAAATTATGTTACCTTTAGTCTGTGATGGGTTACTTCCCTACTATTTACAAGAACTTTCTATCATATCAAAACAAAATGTTCATATACATATCAATAAGAAAACTAAGGATCTCATGACTTACAGTACCCAAACTCACAATTTCAAAGCTCTGAAATAAAATTTCACTTCCATCTGCAATATTTAAAAAAAAAACCTTTTCACATATTTGAAATACATGTATTTAATTAATATTTCATATTAAAAAAATCATACTTTAATGGTTGATTTCCTTGAAGCTGGTAGATTCTTCCAAGTTTCATATGTTCCAAATTTTATGTCAAATATTCCAATTATCTCTAGAAAATAAGCAAAATTTTATTAATGAAGAGTATTTTGTCATGCTAATAAAATACAAGAAAAAGATTATTGAATATACTTTGAGTCATTTAATAAGATTTTATATGATTTACCAAATGAATTATCTTTTAAGATTCAATCAAGAGATGAACTTACCTTGATTATCTTTGACACAACCAGCTAGCACTATGTGAGTTGAATTGAGGGCCACCATTTTTGTTGCCTTGGTGACTCCAGGGATGTTCTGTAACACTTGTGATGAAGATTGATGAAATGACAGAGTCTGACATAACAAATCACCATTTAAACCTGAAAAATACACATGTCACGGTAAATATTTTTTGCTTATATTGTCTTGGAAAAAATTTTCATCAAGAGGCCCATGAGGCACAGTATACACCCCAGTAATTTTATCCCTGCTATTTTTATTTTTTTTTAGGTCCAGTTGCTCACATTGACATACAAAGAGAAAATCAACCGAAAAATGACTAAAGCCATACTTACACAGGATATATAATTTGATGCTATCTCTACCAGCACTAGTATGACAGCAGACAAATTCTGTGTTTACTGGCATCGTGACAGATTCAGAGTGTCGAATCCATTCCTCATTCCTGTACCAATGACTCATCAACTGCAAACTGTTCTGTAAAAAGGATGTTATATCCAATATCAACATACCACCCTTAAGCCAGTTAAGGCAACAATGTGCAAACTTTGCTTTTGACTTTTTTTTCTTAAAATAAGCCATATTAACATCTTTATATATAGAAAGAGAGAAAGATAAATTTCATATACAAATGGCTGTAAAACTAGAACTGTTCTTTCCATGAGACATATATTAACAGGGCTCGACATTAACACTTGTCCGCTTGTCCGGTACCAATGAAAAATAAATTCGGACAAGTGAATATTGCTGGGCACTTGTCCGATTGGACAAGTGCATTTTAATGTAAAGGGGTTTCTAAATAAAAAAAAGAACGACTGTTGAAAGCTAAATTGGTAGTCTCAAGACAGAAGCTGTAAACAAAATCCAAACTTCGATCTCAAAATGTGTCGCTATATTAATATTGAGTTCACATTCGATCGGGATCGAAGTTCAATCATACTAAAATGAAAAGTCATGGAAGATATGAACTGAAGTGTGAATATTGTTTGATGTTGACAGGTTCACTTGTGGACATTTATGTTATTGTCAGGACAGAAAGCCTAAATTAAATTTCGTTTTATGTGTCTGTTGTATTTATCAATAACATCAAAAATCAATCAACTGCATGACATGTATAAATAAATGGACTTAATTTTAATTTTCAAGTTGAAACTATTGAACTTCATTGAAAATTTTCGGACAAGTGAATTTGAAATTGGGACAAGTAAATTTCTTGGTCACTTGTCCGAATGGACAAGTAGGAAAAAAAGTTAATGTCGAGCCCTGTATATTAAGTAATCTTACCTCTTGTCGCAACAGACAGAGTACACATAGATCAGAATTTATCTTCACCAGATCACAGAACAGAATCTCATCTTTATCACTTAGGAGACCTTCTTTTATGTCCTTGACCTTACTGAGAAAGGTCACAGCTCCATTCTTAAACACCACGACTGGTTCTGTAGTGTTACCTGGAAGGATCTTCTGTATTGGACATTTAGCCTGTGGAGAAATTTACTAAGAACATGTATTAAATCCAAACACACTTTCATTATTTAAACTATCATGCTCAAATATTGGTAAATTTAACTAATCCATATTTATGTGTAAGAGTTTATAGTAGTATTTAAAATGATTATTTGCTTCCTCTTTAAAATCACTAAAAATATTTTGATACAAATAATAGCTATAAACAGTAAATCACAATCCAAGGATTTGCTTTGACAGTGTTTAATTGTAGTAATCAATATATATTAAATATTTTTGTTTATATACACTTACATTTTTAGTGGCTGACTTCTCAAAGTTCTGTTCATGTTGATCCCATGCTCTAACAGTCTAGGAAAAGATACATGTGATTATCTAACAGCTATAGAGAATTTCATATACATATAAGTTTTATCCATGTCATATAATGATGCCTGAAAAAAAAAATAAAATAAAAAGATCATAGTGACAAAAGGAATTTCCTAAATATGGTTATAATTATCTTTCAATGCTCAAACAGAACTCTGAGCATGCCCTTACCCTCTCATTGATAACAGTGATAAATTTCTGGTCATGTTCACTCCATATTACAGGACTTGTAATGTGCTCATTGTGTTTTGTTGACCAGCTCTGTGTAGCTTTCTGGTCATCAATCTAAAAATATAAGACAACCTTACAATTTGATGACCATTTGGTAGTGTGTGTGCCCAACCTGTATATTATTCAAATGCACTGAACAATATACTAAGTATATAGGTCCCTGACAATATTAAAGGAAATTCGAACGTTGTTTTCTCCACACTAACAGGACAGTTTCTTTCGTTTTTCAGGAAGAAATACCTTGTATGTATTGATCAAGTTAGAACTCTGAGTAACAATTACATCGCTCTCTGTAATACATGTATCAACATTAAGGATATTATTATCCTTGATATCATCTGCTAGCACGACAGGTTCTCCTATGGAAGCAGCCATTTCAACAGGACCGCAGTAAAGTTTGTTGTAGTATCGATACCTCTCGGGTAATGCTGTTGACTAAATGGTTAATATCCGATGTGTTCCGACTGATAAACAGAATAAATAGCTTGTACGTAAAATGCTTTCTTTTCTGCAAAGCTCCTAGACGATATACTTATACGAGTTTAAACAAGAGCAAACGGTGACATTTTTAAAATATATTTTTATGACATTTACATAGAACTGTGCAGTTTGTAGCTCTTAAAACACTGTGTTTTGATCAGTTTAGCTTCTGGTAGTAATTTAATTCTATGAAATGCGAAATAAACGATACACATTTTTTTCAAATAAAACATCTTTATTA